>NW_028162586.1:0-20925 GCF_964263955.1 Coregonus lavaretus
TTTGTGTGTAAGAGCGTGCATTACAGCATGTGAATGCATATGTGTTAGCATAAAGCTACTTTGTGAGTGTCTGTGTTAGAGTACCAGACAAGCTACATTATGTGGATAGTGGACATACCTTTACCATGCCTTTACCATGCCTTTACTGCCATGCCTTTACTACCATGCCTTTACCATGCCTTTACCGTACCTTTACCATGCCTTTACTACCATGCCTTTACCATGCCTTTACCGTACCTTTACCATGCCTTTACTACCAGCCTTTACCATGCCTTTACCATGCCTTTACCATGCCTTTACCATGCCTTTACCATGCCTTTACCATGCCTTTACCATGCCTTTACCGTACCTTTACTACCATGCCTTTACCATGCCTTTACTGTACCTTTACCATGCCTTTACTACCATGCCTTTACCGTGCCTTTACCATGCCTTTACCATGCCTTTACCGTACCTTTACCATGCCTTTACTACCATGTCTTTACTACCATGCCTTCACCATGCCTTTACTGTACCTTACCATGCCTTTACTACCATGCCTTTACTACCATGCCTTTACCATGCCTTTACCATGCCTTTACCGTACCTTTACTACCATGCCTTTACATGCCCTTTACCATGCCTTTACCATGCTTTACTACCATGTCTTTACTACCATGCCTTTACCATGCCTTTACTGTACCTTTACCATGCCTTTACTACCATGCCTTTACTACCATGCCTTTACTATGCCTTTACTACCATGCTTTACTACCATGCTTTTACCATGCCTTTGCCATGCCTTTACCATGCCTTTACCATGCCTTTACCATGCCTTTACCATACCTTTACCATGCCTTTACCATACCTTTACCATGCCTTTACCATGCCTTTACTGTACCTTTACCATGCCTTTACTACCATGCCTTTACTACCATGCCTTTACTACCATGCCTTTACCATGCCTTTACTACCATGCCTTTACTACCATGCTTTTACCATGCCTTTACCATGCCTTTACCATGCCTTTACCATGCCTTTACCATGCCTTTACCATGCCTTTACCATGCTTTACCATACCTTTACCATGCCTTTACCATACTTTACCATGCCTTTACCATACCTTTACCATGCCTCTACCATGCCTTTACCATACCTATACCATCCCTTTACCATGTGAGCCCTGCCTATGGGCACTAGCACATGCAGCTCTATCCATATCCCACTGTTGCCAAGGTGATGTCACAGAGCAAAGAAAGGTCTCTCTGTCTCTCTTACTGCCACTCTCTCTCTCTCTCTCTCTCTCTCTCTCTCTCTCTCTCTCTCTCTCTCTCTCTCTCTCTACCGCCATCCTCTGAGCTGCTATCATTGCCATGGGGGCCAGGGAGGGAGTAGTACATACCAGTAGTTGGAACACATTACCTAGACAGTGGTGGGTCCAGCCAGTGTGGTATAGTTAATCATTATTCCACTCTGATGGCCTATCTTCCAGGCTCAGTAATGGACAGTACTGTGAAGCCCATCCGCTCCTCTATGAGTTGCTCATAAAGCCAGTCAAATCAATCAAATCAAATTTTATTTGCCACATGCGCCAAATACAACAGGTGTAGACATTACAGTGAAATGCTTACTTACAAGCCCTTAACCAACAATGCCGTTTTTTAAGACATTTTTTAAAAGTGTTAAGTAAAAAATAGATACGTTTGTGTGTGCGCGTGTGTATGTGTGTGAATGATCGAATGATCAATGGCAGTGGATAAAAGGTTCACGGTGCTCACACACACACACACACACACACACACAAAAGGGTTAGACAAAAGGTGGCACTCTCCGCACCACTGATTTTCCCATCAACAACACACACCCACGCTCACTCTCTTCAGAAAGGGTAGAGAGAAATAGAGACTGGAGAGAGAGAGAGAGAGAGAAAGGAGAGAGAGAGAGAAGAGAGAGAGAGAGAGAGAGAGAGAGAGAGAGAGAGAGAGAGAGAGAGAGAGAGAGAGAGAGAGAGAGAGAGAGCAGAGAAGTGAAGTGAGCAGCCACAACTCCTGAGAACATTTACTGCATTAAAACCAGGTCAGTCCTGGTGTAGTGATGCTGGACAGACTGTGTGTATGTATAGGAGTGGGCTGGGTCAGTACTATATAGACAGACTGCGTGTATGTGTAGGAGTGGGCTGGGTCAGTACTATATAGACAGACTGTGTGTATGTATAGGAGGGGCTGGGTCAGTACTATATAGACAGACTGTGTGTATGTATAGGAGTGGGCTGGGTCAGTACTGTATAGACAGACTGTGTGTATGTATAGGAGTGGGCTGGGTCAGTACTATATAGACAGACTGTGTGTATGTGTAGGAGTGGGCTGGGCCAGTACTATATAGACAGACTGTGTGTATGTATAGGAGTGGGCTGGGTCAGTATTGTATAGACAGACTGTGTGTATGTATAGGAGTGGGCTGGGTCAGTATTGTATAGACAGACTGTGTATGTGTAGGAGTGTGCTGGGTCAGTACTATATAGACAGACTGTGTGTATGTGTAGGAGTGGGCTGGGTCAGTACTATATAGACAGACTTTGTGTATGTATAGGAGTGGGCTGGGTCAGTACTATATAGACAGACTGTGTGTATGTGTAGGAGTGGGCTGGGTCAGTATTGTATAGACAGACTGTGTGTATGTATAGGAGTGGGCTGGGTCAGTACTGTATAGACAGACTGTGTGTATGTATAGGAGTGGGCTGGGTCAGTACTATATAGACAGACTGTGTGTATGTGTAGGAGTGGGCTGGGTCAGTATTGTATAGACAGACTGTGTGTATGTATAGGAGTGGGCTGGGTCAGTATTGTATAGACAGACTGTGTGTATGTATAGGAGTGGGCTGGGTCAGTACTATATAGACAGACTGTGTGTATGTATAGGAGTGGGCTGGGTCAGTATTGTATAGACAGACTGTGTGTATGTATAGGAGTGGGCTGGGTCAGTATTGTATAGACAGACTGTGTGTATGTGTAGGAGTGGGCTGGGTCAGTATTGTATAGACAGACTGTGTATGTATAGGAGTGGGCTGGGTCAGTATTGTATAGATAGACTGTGTGTATGTATAGGAGTGGGCTGGGTCAGTACTGTATATGGGATGTTTAATAAACCTATTTTGGGGTGGATCTATTCTCTTGGATGTTTTGACAGTCCGAGTACGCAACTGATAAGTGACTCAGTGACGTGATGCTGCCAGCTCAGTCTGCTTCTGTCTGTCTACTGCAGATCAGTCTTACTCATCAGACTTACCAACAAACCTCTGGAGTTTAACCTATTATATAGTTCGATTTCCTCACTGAATAGAAATAGCAGTCGTATAAAGGGATGGGATGTTTGTGTGTGTGTATGTGTGTGAATGATCGAATGATCAATGGCAGGTGGATAAAAGGTTCACGGTGCTCACACACACACCGACACACCGACACACAGACACACACACACACACACAGACACAGACACACACACACACACACACACATCTATTCTCTTGGATGTTTTGACAGTACGCAACTGATAAGTGACTCAGTGAAGTGATGCTGCCAGCTCAGTCTGCTTCTGTCTGTCTACTGCAGATCAGTCTTACTCATCAGACTTACCACTTGACTTTAAGCCCAGTAACAATCCAGTTCCAAGGTGCGTTTGTGCAGGGACTTATCACCACTGAGAGGATGGAAGGTGAGATTAAAGAAAGGACGGGGCATGAAAGAGAGAGGGAACCAGGGAGAGAGATAAAGAGCTCATCCCCTCGTTGGAAAGGCAGTTCTGAACAGAGGAGTCGGCTAGTACACCTATTAATTAGGACACGTGTGGTGTGTGTGAGAAAAGAATAGGAAGGAGAGGAGAGGAGGATGAAGGGTCATAGATGACAGGAAGGAAGAGAGGTGAATTTGCTGAGGAAACTGAATGATGAGATGTCCATTAGCAGTGCTAAGAGTGTCTTTAGCAGTATGGGGTTATTTTATGCGTGGAGGTGGAGGGGAGGTGCTGATTGAGATTTTTGTCTGACCCCCTCCCTGCTATTCCCGGAGCTGGATGACAGTTTTACGCCCTGTTGTTCTACAATCTACAGCCTGCTACCATGGGGTGTTGTCACGCCCTGGCTCTGGGGACTATTATATGTTGAGCCAGGGTGTTAGTTTCTATGTTTAGTGTTCTATGTTCATGTTCTAGTTCATGTGTTTCTATGTTGGCCGGGGTGGTTCCCAATCAGAGGCAGCTGTGGCTTGTTGTCTCTGATTGGGAACCATACTTAGGCAGCCTGTTTTGCACTTGTCATTTGTGGGATCTTGTTCCGGAGAGGTTTGTGTTTGTTAACCTTAGGACTTCACGTATCGTTTTGTTGTTTTTGTTATTGTTATATAAGTACTCATTAAAAGATGTACGCATATCACGCTGCGCCTTGGTCTGCATCATGTGTCAACGATCGTGACAGAAGATCCCACCATACAAGGACCAAGCAGCGTGTGCAGGAGCAAACGCCGGGTAAGGAGCTGGAGAGGTTGGCGATGGCCCAGGTGGGCCAATGGTGGTCCTGGGAGGACATGTTCGCGGGCAAAGGGCCATGGGCTAAAGTTAAAGCCCTGGCGAGAGAGGAGGTACGGCGCCAACAGTGTCGTCGTCGTACAGGCGAGAGGCAACCCCAATAAAAACATTTGGGGGGGCACACGGCATGGACGACGGGGCTGCTGGAGGCAGCTACAGGGCGAGATTGTGGACTAGGAGAGAAGGCCACCAGGTTACGGGGGCCATTGGTCATTAGAGGGAAGGAGAGTGTAGAGGCACGGCGAGAGGTACTGGGGTGTGTTACCAGTCCGGTCCGGCCCGTTCCTGATCACCGCACAAGGCCAGCGGTGTGTGTTCCCAGTACGGTCCGGCCTGTTCCTGTCCCTCGCACCAAGCCTGTGATGCGCGTCGCCAGCCCGGCCCGCCCTGTTCCTGCCCCTCGCACCAAGCCTGTGGTGCGCGTCGCCAGCCCGGCCCGGCCTGTTCCTGCCCCTCGCACCAAGCCTGTGGTGCGCGTCGCCAGCCCGGCCCGGCCTGTTCCTGCCCCTCGCACCAAGCCTGGGGTGCGCGTCGCCAGCCCGGCCCGGCCTGTTCCTGCCCCTCGCACCAAGCCTGTGGTGCGCGTCGCCAGCCCGGCCCGGCCTGTTCCTGCCCCTCGCACCAAGCCTGTGGTGCGCGTCGCCTGCCCGGCCCGGCCTGTTCCTGCCCGGCCCGGCCTGTTCCTGCCCCTCGCACCAAGCCTGTGGTGCGCGTCGCCAGCCCGGCCCGGCCTGTTCCTGTCCCTCGCACCAAGGCTGTGGTGCGCGTCGCCAGCCCGGTCCGGCCTGTTCCTGCTCCCCGCACCAAGCCAGTGGTGCGCGTCGCCAGCCCGGTCCGGCCTGTTCCTGCTCCCCGCACCAAGCCAGTGGTGCGCGTCGCCAGCCCGGTCCGGCCTGTTCCTGCTCCCCGCACCAAGCCAGTGGTGCACGTCGCCAGCCCGGTCCGGCCTGTTCCTGCTCCCCGCACCAATCCAGTGGTGCGCGTCGTCAGCCCGGTCCGGCCCGTTCCTGCTCCCCGCACCAAGCCAGTGGTGCGCGTCGTCAGTCCGGCACAGCCCGTGCCTGTTCCACCGGTGCCTGGTCAGGCACCGGTCAGCTGCTCCACACCGGAGCCTAAGCAATCCGCTCCACCGATGTCCAGTCCAGCTCCAGCCAGCGGGGCCAGACCAGACCAGGGGCGCTACGGGGGGGTAGCTAGAGAGTGGTGGTCAAGCCGGATCCGCCTCCGAGGCGGAATGCCCACCCGGCCCCTCCCCTGTTGGGTTTAGTTGGCGCGGTCGCAGTCCGCGCCTTTGGGGGGGGATACTGTCACGCCCTGGCTCTGGGGACTATTATATGTTGAGCCAGGGTGTTAGTTTCTATGTTTAGTGTTCTATGTTCATGTTCTAGTTCATGTGTTTCTATGTTGGCCGGGGTGGTTCCCAATCAGAGGCAGCTGTGGCTTGTTGTCTTTGATTGGGTACCATACTTAGGCAGCCTGTTTTGCACTTGTCATTTGTGGGATCTTGTTCCGGAGAGGTTTGTGTTTGTTAACCTTAGGACTTCACGTATCGTTTTGTTGTTTTTGTTATTGTTATATAAGTACTCATTAAAAGATGTACGCATATCACGCTGCGCCTTGGTCTGCATCATGTGTCAACGATCGTGACAGGTGTTCCAGAGGTGGGGGATCGCCTGAGGGATAGGGGAGGGGAGGGGAGGGGAGGGGAGGGGAGGGGAGGGGGGACACTGGTGGGGGAGGGTGTACGTGTATGTGTGTGTAGGTGTATGTGTGTGTGGGGGGGGGGTGTACAGAGTGAAGAAATAAGGAGTATTGAGTTTTCAGTGGGTGACTAATGGAGGATGAAAGAGAGAGAGAGAAAGAGGAAAGAGCAAGTGATTGACAAGCTTTTAAATGAGGGAGTGGAAATACCCCAAAGCACCCAATGAAGAATGAAGATGTTATCCAATCAGAAAACAGGGGAAAGTACCATACATACCATACTGTTGGGTTCGGGAGAGGAGGTGAGTAGAGAGGAAGGGAGCATGTTTGAGAAAAGTGCTTTTAAAGGATAGGGGAAAGAATAGCAGAATGGATAGAAACATAGCAGCTATTTCAGTGCACTTTGTAAGTACAGTAGATCCAGGTGAGGAACAGAGAGAGCAGATGGACGAGTGCCAGTGTGAGGGGGAGGCAGGGAGGTAGGGTAAGGTAAAGCAGGAGGTCTGTTTTTCGGAGGAGTCAGAAGGGTATTTCCCTAGGGTCATATAGTTGAGATGAATGTTCCACTGTCATGTCCCAGGCTACCACCTGTCAAACACACAGTCCCAGTTACATACAGTATATAACCTCCGGCCAACTCTAATGAGACTGTGACAAATGCTTGTAGAGGAACCCTCTCTCCTCCCTCCTCCCTCCTCTCTCTCTCTCTCTCTCTCTCTCTCTCTCTCTCTCTCTCTCTCTCTCTCTCTCTCTCTCTCTCTCTCTCTCTATGTATCTCTCTCCTCCCCTCCCATCCCTCTCTCTCTGTAGTCTCTCCTCTCTAATCATTCATCTGTCCTCTCGCGCTCATGCCCACTCCTGCTATTTAGGTCTCATTTGTGTTGTATTGCTCCTGTCTTTTTCCACTGCCTGTCTGACTTCCTCTGACCCAGCCTCCTCCTGCCCCACTTCTTCCTCTCCTCCACTCCCCTCCACTCCACCCCCCCCCCCCCCCCCCCCCCCCCCCCCCCCCCCCCCCCCCCCCCCCCCCCCCCCCTCTCTCACCTGCTTTCAAACACACAGCATTACAGTGGCTTCCGAAATAATTCACCCCCTTGGCATTTTCCCTATTTTGTTGCCTTACAACCTGGAATTTAAATGGATTTTTGGGGGGTTTGTATGCCTACCACTTTGAACATGCAAAATATTTTTTATTGTGAAACAAACAACAAATAAGACAAAAAACAGAAAACTTGAGCATGCATAAATATTCACCCCCCCAAAGTCAATACTTTGTAGAGCCACCTTTTGCAGCAATTACAGCTGCAAGTCTCTTGGGGTATGTCTCTATAAGCTTGGCACATATAGCCACTGGGATTTTTGCCCATTCTTCAAGGCAAAACTGCTCCAGCTCCTTCAAGTTGGATGGCTTCCGCTGGTGTACAGCAATCTTTAAGTCATACCACAGATTCTCAATTGGATTGAGGTCTGGGCTTTGACTAGGCCATTCCAAGACATTTAAATGTTTCCCCTTAAACCACTCGAGTGTTGCTTTCGCAGTATGCTTAGGGTCATTGTCCTGCTGGAAGGTCAACCTCCATCCCAGTCTCAAATCTCTGGAAGACTGAAACAGTTTTCCCTCAAGAATTTCCCTGTATTTAGCGCCATCCATCATTCCTTCAATTTTGACCAGTTTCCCAGTCCCTGCTGATGAAAAACATCCCCACATGCTTCACTGTGGGGATGGTGTTCTCAGGGTGATGAGAGGTGTTGGGTTTGCGTCAGACATAGCGTTTTCCTTGATGGCCAAAAAGCTCAATTTTAGTCTCATCTGACCAGAGTACCTTCTTCCATATGTTTGGGGAGTCTCCCACATGCCTTTTGGCGAACACCAAACGTGTTTGCTTATTTTTTTCTTTGAGCAATGGCTTTTTTCTGGCCACTCTTCCGTAAAGCCCAGCTCTGTGGAGTGGTCCTATGGACAGATACTCCAATCTTCGCTGTGGAGCTTTGCTGCTCTTTCAGGGTGATCTTTGGTCTCTTTGTTGCCTCTCTGATTAATGCCCTCCTTTCCCGGTCCATGAGTTTTGGTGGGTGGCCCTCACTTGGCAGGTTTGTTGTGGTGCCATATTCTTTCCATTTCTTAATAATGGATTTAATGGTGCTCCGTGGGGTGTTCAAAGTTTCAGATATTTTTTAACGTGGTCCTATGGACAGATACTCCAATCTTCACTGTGGAGCTTTGCTGCTCTTTCAGTGTGATCTTTGGTCTCTTTGTTGCCTATCTGATTAATGCCCTCCTTTCCTGGTCCATGAGTTTTGGTGGGCGGCCCTCACTTGGCAGATTTGTTGTGGTGCCATATTCTTTCCATTTCTTAATAATGGATTTAATGGTGCTCCGTGGGGTGTTCAAAGTTTCTGATATTTTTTTATAACCCAAGCCTGATCTGTACTTCTCCACAACTTTGTCCCTGACCTGATTGGAGAGCTCCTTGTTCCACCATTGGGGTGCCAGAGCAGCGAACAGTTTTGACTGGGCTAAGCGGGAACTGTGCTTCCGCAGAGGTAGGGGGGCCAGCAGGCCAGAGGTGGATGAATGCAATGCCCTCGTTTGGGTGTAGGGACTGATCAGAGCCTGAAGGTACGGAGGTGCCGTTCACCTTACAGCTCCGTAGGCAAGCACCATGGTCTTGTAGCAGATGCGAGCTTCAACTGGAAGCCAGTGGAGTGTGCGGAGGAGCGGGGTGACGTAAGAGAACTTGGGAAGGTTGAACACCAGATAGGCTGCGGCATTCTGGATGAGTTGTAGGGGTTTAATGGCACAGGCAGGGAGCCCAGCCAACAGCGAGTTGCAGTAATCCAGACGGGAGATGACAAGTGCCTGGATTAGGACCTGTGCCGCTTCCTGTGTAAGGCAGGGTCGTACTCTCCGAATGTTGTAGAGCATGAACCTACAGGATCGGGTCACCGCCTTGATGTTAGCGAAGAACGACAGGGTGTTGTCCAGGGTCACGCCAAGGCTCTTTGCACTCTGGGAGGAGGACACAATGGAGTTGTCAACCGTGATGGCGAGATCATGGAACGGGCAGTCCTTCCTCGGGAGGAAGAGCAGCTCCGTCTTGCCAAGGTTCAGCTTGAGGTGGTGATCCGTCATCCACACTGATATGTCTGCCAGACATGCAGAGATGCGATTCGCCACCTGGTTATCAGAAGGGGGAAAGGAGAAGATTAGCTGTGTGTCGTCTGCGTAGCAATGATAGGAGAGGCCATGTGAGGATATGACAGAGCCAAGTGACTTGGTGTATAGCGAGAATAGGAGAGGGCCTAGAACTGAGCCCTGGGGGACACCAGTGGTGAGAGCACGTGGTGCGGAGACAGCTTCTCGCCACGCCACTTGGTAGGAGCGACCGGTCAGGTAGGACGCAATCCAAGAGTGAGCCGCGCCGGAGATGCCCAGCTCGGAGAGGGTGGAGAGGAGGATCTGATGGTTCACAGTATCAAAGGCAGCAGACAGGTCTAGAAGGACAAGAGCAGAAGAGAGAGAGTTAGCTTTAGCAGTGCAGAGAGCCTCCGTGACACAGAGAAGAGCAGTCTCAGTTGAATGACCAGTCTTGAAACCTGACTGGTTTGGATCAAGAAGGTAATTCTGAGAGAGATAGCAAGAGAGTTGGCTAAAGACGGCACGCTCAAGAGTTTAATAACTTGTCTAATGGTGCCGCTTGCTTGGTGGTGCTCCTTGGTTAGTGGTGTTGCAGACTCTGGGGCCTTTCAGAACAGGTGTATATATACTGAGATCATATGACACATATATTGCACACAGGTGGACTAATTATGTGACTTCTAAGGTAATTGGTTGCACCAGATTTGATTTAGGGGCTTCATAGCAAAGGGGGTGAATACATATGCACGCAACACTTTTCCGTTATTCATTTTGTATAATTTTTTTAGACAAGTTATTTTTTTCATTTCCCTTGACCAATTTGGACTATTTTGTGTATGTTCATTACATGAAATCCAAATAAAAATCCATTTAAATTACAGGTTGTAATGCAACATAATAGGAAAAATGCCAAGGGGGATGAATACTTTTGCAAGGCACTGTATGCATGTCTCTTTCTCTTTCACCCTCTTGTTTCTAACCTTCTCCCTCTTACCCATTTCTCTCTGTCTTGAGTTGTCTGTCTCTGCCCCATCTCTCCTTCTCCTCTCATCTTCTCCTCCCATCACTTGTTCTTACCCTCTTTTCTCATTCTCTCCATGTGCCTCTCTCCCATTTCTCCCTCTCTCGCTCTCCCTACCCCCTCCTCCATCTCTCTATCTCTCCTTTCTCTAACCCCCCTACCCACATGTATCTCTCTCTCTGTGTGGTAGTGACTCAATGCTCTAGCTGCTAGCTGGATTAGCCCTTGGCTCCGCTGTCGGCTGCTCCGGAAACTCTGAGGCAGGACACTCAGGATTGTCAGGATTACAGCTTCAGCCTCGGACAGTGAGTGAGTGAGTGAGTGAGTGAGTGAGTGAGTGAGAGCGAGAGAGAGAGAGAGAGAGAGAGAGAGAGAGAGAGAGAGAGAGAGAGAGAGAGAGAGAGAGAGAGAGAGAGAGAGAGAGAGAGAGAGAGAGAGATATATATAGAGAGAGAGGAGCTTTAAGCACATCTCTGGTCTTCTGCTTGAGGAATTTTGGGAACAAGATGCACCGTCTCTCCTCTCAAAGCAATTTCCTTAGATACTCTATTTACTCACTCCAAAAGTTTGCCAATGCTACTTTGCTTAAGCTATGCAGGTGTCATGTTCATCATGGCATGACATAAATTCTGAAGCACATAGTTGGGAGAGGAACTTTCCCCTCCCCTCCCCTATTCTCCCCAGCAGTAGAACCTGGTTGTTGCCTCCAGAGAGATAGCCCTCCCATGGGTCTGATGGTCAGCCCGGCTCCCTGTCGACTCCCAGGGTACACAGCCAATCAGATCACCCTGAGGAAACGTCAGGAAATGTCAGGTTCTGTGGGGTACTGTGGTAAATGTTAGAGTCCTCCATGTGAGACTGAAATGCTAGCGCGTCTGTCTCAAAGGCCGTACCATCCAGCTTAGATCCATTATACTGTAGGAAGAGAGGGAAGGAGGGAAACAGAGACAGACAGAGCGAGAGAGAGAGAGAGAGAGAATGACAGAGACAAGAGACAGTTGAACTACTGAAGCTTAAATGCTACACTATATGAAGAACAGGAAATATATTTGTATCTTTGAGTGTATGAGTGTGTGATGTGTGATGTGTGGGTGTGTGTGGCCAGAATACTCAATACGATTCCCAGACATCAGTAAAAACTCATAAGCAGTCAAAACTAATCACCACTTCACAGGATTCATTTAAACTTCTCTCTGCTCGCCTGATTGATTGCGAGAGCTGCAATTTTGAGGAGGGAAGCGTGGAGCGTGGAGGTGGGGTGACTGCAGCATTCTGTAATCCGTAACCTGCTGTCGTAAGCCTCTGTGCAATTATTCATTTCTCCCACCTAGACAGAGTACTCTCCTCCATTTGGGAACAGACTGATAGATCAAACTAGGCTGCAATGGCGACAGGGCAGTTCAGTGACTTCTTTCTGTTTTACTCGGTAGCATTAAGTATGATTTAGCGATTTATACTGAACTTTCAACAAAAAGACATCCAAGGAGAGAAGGGCTTTTTGAGAAAGGACTATTTAGACTGACTAGTGCTGTATCTTGTTAGACAATTTGCAGGGTATGCCAATGAACTAAGTGAAGGACATATGTACAGTAATGTGTTTGGCAGAAAGGACTATACTGACAATGTGATTCTGTCATGTTGGCCTCCATCACTTTTTACACTGTGTTGTAGGAGGGTTCCACAATGTTGCTGGTAGATCTGTTGGAGTTGTGTTGTGTGAAATCATATTAAATCCAATGTTATTTCTCACAACAGGTGTAGAGTAACAGTGAATTGCTTACAGTGGCTTGCGAAAGTATTCACCCCCCTTGGCATTTTCCCTATTTTGTTGCCTTACAACCTGGAATTAAAATGGATTTTTTTGGGGGTTTGTATCATTTGATTTACACAACATGCCTACCACTTTGAACATGCAAAATATTATTTATTGTGAAACAAACAAGAAATAAGACAAAAAAACAGAAAACTTGAGCGTGCATAAATATTCACCCCCCCAAAGTCAATACTTTGTAGAGCCACCTTTTGCAGCAATTACAGCTGCACGTCTCTTGGGGTGTCTCTATAAGCTTGGCACATCTAGCCACTGGGATTTTTGCCCATTGTTCAAGGCAAAACTGCTCCAGCTCCTTCAAGTTGGATGGGTTCTGCTGGTGTACAGCAATCTTTAAGTCATACCACATATTCTCAATTGGATTGAGGTCTGGGCTTTGACTAGGCCATTCCAAGACATTTAAATGTTTCCCCTTAAACCACTCGAGTGTTGCTTTAGCAGTATGCTTAGGGTCATTGTCCTGCTGGAAGGTGAACCTCCATCCCAGTCTCAAATCTCTGGAAGACTAAAACAGATTTCCCTCAATAATTTCCCAGTTTAGCACCATCCGTAAAGCCCAGCTCTGTGGAGTGTACGGCTTAAAGTGGTCCTATGGACAGATACGCCAATCTCCGCTGCGGAGCTTTGCTGCTCCTTCAGGGTTATCTTTGGTCTCTTTGTTGCCTCTCTGATTAATGCCCTCCTTGCCTGGTACGTGAGTTTTGGTGGGCGGCCCTCTCTTGGCAGGTTTGTTGTGGTGTCATATTCTTTCCATTTCTTAATAATGGATTTAATGGTACTCCGCGGGATGTTCAAAGTTTCTGATATTTTTTTATAACCCAAGCCTGATCTGTACTTCTCCACAACTTTGTACCTGACCTGTTTGGAGAGCTCCTTGGTCTTCATGGTGCCGCTTGCTTGGTGGTGCCCCTTGCTTAGTGGTGTTGCAGACTCTGGGGCCTTTCAGAACAGGTGTATATGTACTGAGATCATGTGACAGATCACGTGACACTTAGATTGCACAGAGGTGGACTTTATTTAACTAATTATGTGACTTCTGAAGGTAATTGGTTGCACCAGATCTTATTTAGGGGCTTCATAGCAAAGGGGGTGAATACATATGCACTTTTCCGTTACTTATTTTTTTATAGTTTTTTGAAACAAGTTATTTTTTTCATTTCACTTCACCAATTTGGACTATTTTGTGTATTTCCATTACATGAAATCCAAATAAAAATACATTAAAATTACAGGTTGTAATGCAACAAAATAGGAAAAACGGCAAGGGGGATGAATACTTTTGCAAGGCACTGTACAAATGGGTCCTTCCCAACAATGCAGAGAGAAAAAAAGAAGTAATAATACGAGGAATAAATACACAATGGGTAATGATAACTTGGTTATATGGATGGGGTACCAGTACCGAGTTGATGTGCAGGGGTACGGGGTAATTGAGGTAGGTATGTGTTGTGTTGCTGTAGTGGGAGGGTACGAGGTAGTTGAGGTAGATATGGGTTGTGTTGCTGTAGTGGTAGTTGAGGTAGATATGGGTTGTGTTGCTGTAGTGGGAGTTGAGGTAGATATGTGTTGTGTTGCTGTAGTGGGAGTTGAGGTAGATATGTGTTGTGTTACTGTAGTGGGAGTTGAGGTAGATATGAGTTGTGTTGCTGTAGTGGGAGTTGAAGTAGATATGTGTTGTGTTGCTGTAGTGGGAATTGAGGTAGATATGTGTTGTGTTGCTGTAGTGGGAATTGAGGTAGATATGTGTTGTGTTGCTGTAGTGGGAGTTGAGGTAGATATGTGTTGTGTTGCTGTAGTGGGAGTTGAGGTAGATATGTGTTGTGTTGCTGTAGTGGGAGTTGTGTCTTGTGTTGGTAGTGTCAGCATGAGAATATCAAACTCGTCATCGCTCGTCCTCTCTGAGCCAATTGGCTGCTCTCCCCTTCCCACATAACCACGGAAACCCACGCAACCATCTGTGAGTCTGCCGCGCCCCTTTTTCCTCCCACACACCACCGGTCCCACAGGCTCCCCCAAACACCGCACAGAGAGAGAGAGAGAGATGGAGTGAAAGAAATAGAAAAGAAAGGATGACAGGAAGAAGAAGGACAACCTACAGTACATAGCGGACCTTGGAGCATCCGTCCAAGCAGCCGAGCCTAATGCGCTAATACAACAACGTCTATGTGCCAAGATCAATGCCTCACCGATCAATGAACTGGTACAAACTGCGTCTAAACACACACACACACACAGACAGAGTGTTGTGGCTCAAATTACAGCCTGCCGTTAGCATCCAGGCTAATGTACTGGATACAAGGAGTAATGACCGGGCCTGGGGGGCAGCAAGAGGGCGGGAGCACTTGAGCCCAGGGAATGGTGGACAGCTAGGCAGAGCCAATGATGGTGCTCTGTTAGACAGGCACAGTGTGGTATTGGCTTCTTTTGGGTCTTTTAGGACACAAGAAGGTCAGGGAGGAGATGTGTAATTTGATCTCAGGGGGAGGGGGATACATTCCAATGTGTAAGGACAATTGCTTCTACTACTCTGCCTCTAATGTCTCTACCCAACTAGTTTGAAGTTCCACTTTCCTACCAAGGAAAGTTGAACACCTGCCCATTCTAAAGTGTGTCAGAGAGAGAGAGGTAGGGAGGGGAGGGATGTATTACATGGTGTGAATGGAGGGAGGGCGGGAGGGAGGGAAGAGAGAATGAAAGATGAAAGGCAGGGGGTGGGGCTGCTGTTTTGCAGGAGTTTACAGACTGCTGCAGCCCATTTTGAGCATGTCTCTGGGGACGCTGGAAGAGGCAATTACAGAGACACCCCACTAGGGACTGTAGTCTTCTACTGCTGCTCCTCCCTCCATCTCACTGTGTTGCTCCCTCTACACAGCTCTGCCATGCAGACACAAACACTCCTCTTTCATGCTCGGAAATACATCTCTTTCTCTGGAACAACTCTCTCTGTTTTTGAAATTCTTTAGAGATTTCTCCTACCCTAAATTTTGGAGAGCTACCCCCAGGTTAGCTTTCAATGTAGCCTGCCTTTATGAAGCACCTTCATTCTTTCAGACACCATTGAGAGCAACATCCAGTTCCTCAGAAGGACATTTTCTCCTCCAGTCCAATATTCCTTCCTCTCAGGCTAAATCAATCAATCAATCAATCAATTTTATTTTATATAGCCCTTCTTACATCAGCTAATATCTCGAAGTGCTGTACAGAAACCCAGCCTAAAACCCCAAACAGCTAGTAATGCAGGTGTAGAAGCACGGTGGCTAGGAAAAACTCCCTAGAAAGGCAAAACCTAGGAAGAAACCTAGAGAGGAACCAGGCTATGAGGGGTGGCCAGTCCTCTTCTGGCTGTGCCGGGTGGAGATTATAACAGAACCATGCCAAGATGTTCAAAAATGTTCATAAGTGACAAGCATGGTCAAATAATAATCAGGAATAAATCTCAGTTGGCTTTTCATAGCCGATCATTAAGAGTTGAAAACAGCAGGTCTGGGACAGGTAGGGGTTCCATAACCGCAGGCAGAACAGTTGAAACTGGAATAGCAGCAAGGCCAGGCGGACTGGGGACAGCAAGGAGTCACCACGGCCGGTAGTCCCGACGTATGGTCCTAGGGCTCAGGTCTCTCAGTTGGCTTTTCATAGCCGATCATTAAGAGTTGAAAACAGCAGGTCTGGGACAGGTAGGGGTTTCGTAGCCGCAGGCAGAACAGTTGAAACTGGAATAGCAGCAAGGCCAGGCGGACTGGGGACAGCAAGGTGTCATCATGCCCGGTAGTCCTGACGTATGGTCCTAGGGCTCAGGTTCTCAGAGAGAAAGAGAGAACGAGAGAATTAGAGAGAGCATACTTAAATTCACACAGGACACTGGATAAGACAGGAGAAGTACTCCAGGTATAACCAACTAACCCCAGCCCCCCGACACATAAACTACTGCAGCATAAATACTGGAGGCTGAGACAGGAGCGGTCCGGAGACACTGTGGCCCCATCCGAAGAAACCCCCGGACAGGGCCAAACAGGAAGGATATAACCCCACCCACTCCGCCAAAGCACAGCCCCCGCACCACTAGAGGGATATCCCCAACCACCAACTTACAATCCTGAGACAAGGCCGAGTATAGCCCACAGAGGTCTCCACCACAGCACAAACCAAGGGGGGGGGCGCCAACCCAGACAGGAAGATCACGTCAGTAACTCAACCCACTCAAGTGACGCACCCCTCCCAGGGACGGCATGAAAGAGCACCAGCAAGCCAGTGACTCAGCCCCTGCAACAGGGTTAGAGGCAGAGAACCCCAGTGGAGAGGGGAACCGGCCTGGCAGAGACAGCAAGGGCTGTTCGTTGCTCCAGCCTTTCCGTTCACCTTCACACTCCTGGGCCAGACTACACTCAATCATATGACCTACTGAAGAGATAAGTCTTCAGTAAAGACTTAAAGGTTGAGACCGAGTCTGCGTCTCTCACATGGGTAGGCAGACTGTTCCATAAAAATGGAGATCTATAGGAGAAAGCCCTGCCTCCCGCTGTTTGCTTAGAAATTCTAGGGACAATTAGGAGGCCTGCGTCTTGTGACCGTAGCGTACGTATTGGTATGTACGGCAGGACCAACTCGGAAAGATAGGTAGGAGCAAGCCCATGTAACGCTTTATAGGTTAACAGTAAAACCTAAATCCTGCTTATGACGGATGACAGGAATCATGTTTTAGCATGACACATGATAGTGTCAACATCATGACACAGTGCTAAGGCATGTTCAGCCTGCCTAGTGTAATCTGCTTCCCCTTCCATATCTCAGCCTGTCAGCATGTATGTTCCAAATGCTTACTGTATGGGTGTGTGTAGCAGTGTGGCATGCATATTGTGAATGTCTGGTTGTGTTAACATGTTTTTTTGTGTGTGTGTGTCTGAGCCTCCAGTATGCTGGGACATGTTGACTGGAGAGTGGGGGGAGGCATACAGCAGACAGCTGTTGGAACAGCTGACCTGTTGCCAAGGCAACCAATCTACCACCATTCATTCACCTCCCCTAGCAGCTAAGGACTTTCTGACTGATTGATTGACTGGTTGTTTGATTAATCTTTCTTTTTTCCTCCCTTAACCTTATTCTTCTAGGTGATTTTCTCATCTTTTAATTAAGTTCTGGCAAACACCATTCCAATTATGCGTGCAGACTGACTGTGGGAGTCATTTCTGTAGGGGAAAATATATGTCTTTATTTAGTGTGATTAGAGAGAGAATCAGCATTTATTTTCTGTACATTCTGTCCTCTGAAGGTAGAAGGTCGGGATGTTGACTAATCCATCACAATAGCATAAAGACCAGACAATTAACCACATTTTTTAGCTAACAATTGGGCAAAAATAATGACGGCCAAATCCAGGGGTTTTCAAACCTCTCCTCAGGGACCCCCAGCCAGTATTTTAACCATTCCACAGCTAGCACACCTGATTCAACTTGTCAACTAATCATCAAACCCTTGAATAGGTGAATCAGGTGACATAGTTCAGTGCTACAACAGAATTGTGAGTCCCTGAGGAGAGGTTTGAGAACCACGGGCCTAATCATTGTGCAGGCTTATTAGACTATTTGTCTGGAAGACTTCCTTGTAGCTCACTCACCAACCCTTTCCCTACCTGTCTCCTTATATATCTTGTTTTCTTCCTCCCTTCTCTCTCTGTGTTCCTTTGAAAAGATGTTCCTCTCTGTGAACCTCCTGACATCTCCCCTCACATCCATGAGCACCAGCTGGCGCTCTGTTTGAAGTGCTAATCACTATGTTCCAGGTTACCATCACCGCTTGGTCCACCTGCCACACACACACCTCAGCCACCTGTCACATACTCACAAGCACATGCTGTGCCTACGGTACCTCAGAGACCACACAAGCCGTTCTCTCATTTCCATCTCTCTTACTTTCTCTAGTTTTCCTTGTCTTTAAATGGTATTTAACGCTCCCTCTTCAACTTTCTTTCATTCAATTTATTGGCGAAACTATATTATGATATGCACTGAGTCTTTCCATGACAGACTGACCAGGTGAAATCAGGTGAAAGCTATTATCCCTTATTGATGTCACCTGTTAAATCCACTTCAATCAGAGTAGATGAAGGGGAGGAGACAGGTTAAAGAAGGATTTTTAAGCCTTGAGACAATTGAGACATGGATTGTGTATGTGTGCCATTCAGAGGGTGAATGGGCAAGACAAAAGGTTTAAGTGCCTTTGAACGGGGTATGATAGGAGGTGCCAGGCGCACCGGTTTGATTGTGTCAAGAACTGCAACGCTGCTGGGTTTTTCACGCTCAACAGTTTCCCATGTGTATCAAGAATGGTCCACCACCCAAAGGACATCCAGCCAACTTGACAAAATTGTGGGAAGCATTGGAGTCAACATGGGTCAGCATCCCTGTGGAATGCTTTCGACACCTTGTAGAGTCCATGCCCCGACGAATTGAGGCTGTTCTGAGGGCAAAAGGGGGTGCAAGTCAATATTAGGAAGGTGTTCCTAATGTTTTGTTCCCTCAATGTATTTTGATATTACATGACTAGGTTTGCCTATAGAAAACGGTCTGTTCTCATGAAAGAATAAGCCCTACATGCTAAAGGTGTGTTGTGTTGTGTTGCCTGTTGCATTTGTTTACTGGGCCTGTCTCTACTAAGAGTGTTCCAGACTGTTTATGTGTTCCAGATGAGCAGGTCAGCAGGGGATCTAGTCAGCACGCTAAGACATAATAAACAGCCTGTAATCACCCCTACTAACCAGCAGCTTTACCCTGCATTAGATATCATTACACTATCATTAGAACAGCCTCAACCATGATCCAATCTCAGCAGCACAAAACAACTGGCTTACGGTTCGTTAGTGTGAGTCTTACTCCAATCAAATGAAATAAAAATCGTGTTTACGGCATTATTCCTGCTCAGTGCCTAATTAGTAAAATATAAGGCAGACACGGTACTCAATTAGAATACAATTAAGGCAGAGCTGGGTTTCCGATATGGCGGAGGATACTGACAGAGAGAGAGACAGCTAGCGGTGGCTGCTGGGTTTGGTTTTACTTTAGCAGTGGTATCCCTGTTTGGATGGGTAACTTGTAAAACAAGGTCAAATTGGGTCAATTCTTCTGCATGGCTGGCTGTCAGGCTCTAGTCTAAATGCAAAGGGATGTGCCATAGCAATTTGTTTGACCTGGCAGAACGCGGACAAATTTTAGAGCTGGGAGTTGGAGGGGAAGAAAGTAGCGGGTCGCTATCACCCAAAATAACTGTGTTTTTGTCTTTGGGATGTTGGAGACATCCGTGGGTTTGCTGTACAGTTGTATAACAGCTCTGGGTGCTGCAGTAACTGGATATACACTAGCTAGGTCACCCTGGCTGTCTGTCAGCAGCAACGGAAGAAAAAGTACAGGTTGTCTCTCTATCTTCCTTTCACATCTTCCTTTTTTTCAACCAAAAACTTCTTGCCTGCTGTTTTCTTCTTTAGTCAAACCCGCTGAGGCCCTCTTATTGCACTTCAGTGAGGGATGGAAGGTTAGCTAACTCTGAAGTGCCTATAGCAGAATTAGAAGGACTACTTTACTCCTGGGTGCATTTGACGGCACTTAGCATTTGGAAACAGGGCTGCTGCAACCTTAATGATATTTCTCTTCTTCATTCATGTTGTGAAGACCCATACAGTATTTACCTTGGAAGTTCTCTTCTGGGAAGGCCTCTATATGGCTCTGTGCCCATATTAGGATGTTCTCTCATCAGGCTGATGTCATTGCTCTTAGCTGGCCTCTGCTCTGGCTGCTGTGGAGGAGATAAACAGGCGGTAAACTGACGCTGCCCTGCCTGCTCTGACCTTCTCCTAATGGACCAGGATGTGATCTATGCTTCTCAGCCCTAAACAGAGGAAGGAGGAAATGAGAGAGAAAACTCACACACACTCACACACACACACACAGGGGCATATACACACACACACACACACACACACACACAGACACACTGGGGCATACACACACAAGTGCGCGCGCAGACATACAAAGACACACACACCCGAACCGTCTCCCCCTTTGCTCACGTCTCCCCATCGTGACAATATTAAGGAGGCTTCTAATTGCGATGTGATTTATAACTATCCTTCCACCCCATGGCCGCCACACTGTGCCACCCTGTGGCTGTGTCTGTGTCCCCTCACACTCATAATAACCACCACACTCAGCTCAACTCATGAATATGCAGTCACACTTCATGTCAGCCCAGAGATGGAGTGCTTCTTAAATCCTCAGTTTATGACTTTATATCTTCATATTTTTGTCAAGTGTTCATCCAAGGTCTTTATTAAAATGCACTCCGTTACATGGCCTATACCAAACCTCCACCCACCCAGCCTAACGCATTTAGCATGCCCAGTTAGAGATTCAAAGTGTGTATGTGTAATAATGTGTAACCCATTAAAAGCTCATTTCCTGGTCTTGAATCCTTACCTGCCAAAGTGTCAGCAGGTACAGGCTATAAGAAGGGACAGCATTGTTGCTTTCTGGTCAGTACCGTAGTAGGGCTTGCTACCAGTATCGCCCCATATCGGCTGCATTAGGAACAACACCTGATTCCCTTGATGTGATTCCTCCTCATGCCGTGTGTGTGTGTGTGTGTGTGTTTGTGTGTGTGAGCATGCCACCATTATGCCCTTGAAGTGAT
>NW_028162585.1:7500-15000 GCF_964263955.1 Coregonus lavaretus
AAGGCCGATTTTGATGCACTTTTCTCGGATTGGGTTGGTGGTCAGACACCCCCATATGGAAATCATCCGGTTGACACTATGAGAACCAGGGACCGACTCCTGGCTCCCGGAAGGCCGATTTTGATGCACTTTTCTCGGATTGGGTTGGTGGTCAGACACCCCCATATGGAAATCATCCGGTTGACACTATGAGAACCAGGGACCGACTCCTGGCTCCCGGAAGGCCGATTTTGATGCACTTTTTTCGGATTGGGTTGGTGGTCAGACACCCCCATATGGAAATCATCCGGTTGACACTATGAGAACCAGGGACCGACTCCTGGCTCCCGGAAGGCCGATTTTGATGCACTTTTCTCGGATTGGGTTGGTGGTCAGACACCCCCATATGGAAATCATCCGGTTGACAACAGGAGAACCAGGGACCGACTCCTGGCTCCCGGAAGGCCGATTTTGATGCACTTTTCTCGGATTGGGTTGGTGGTCAGACACCCCCATATGGAAATCATCCGGTTGACAACAGGAGAACCAGGGACCGACTCCTGGCTCCCGGAAGGCCGATTTTGATGCACTTTTCTCGGATTGGGTTGGTGGTCAGACACCCCCATATGGAAATCATCCGGTTGACACTATGAGAACCAGGGACCGACTCCTGGCTCCCGGAAGGCCGATTTTGATGCACTTTTCTCGGATTGGGTTGGTGGTCAGACACCCCCATATGGAAATCATCCGGTTGACACTATGAGAACCAGGGACCGACTCCTGGCTCCCGGAAGGCCGATTTTGATGCACTTTTCTCGGATTGGGTTGGTGGTCAGACACCCCCATATGGAAATCATCCGGTTGACACTATGAGAACCAGGGACCGACTCCTGGCTCCCGGAAGGCCGATTTTGATGCACTTTTCTCGGATTGGGTTGGTGGTCAGACACCCCCATATGGAAATCATCCGGTTGACACTATGAGAACCAGGGACCGACTCCTGGCTCCCGGAAGGCCGATTTTGATGCACTTTTTTCGGATTGGGTTGGTGGTCAGACACCCCCATATGGAAACCATCCGGTTGACACTATGAGAACCAGGGACCGACTCCTGGCTCCCGGAAGGCCGATTTTGATGCACTTTTCTCGGATTGGGTTGGTGGTCAGACACCCCCATATGGAAATCATCCGGTTGACAACAGGAGAACCAGGGACCGACTCCTGGCTCCCGGAAGGCCGATTTTGATGCACTTTTCTCGGATTGGGTTGGTGGTCAGACACCCCCATATGGAAATCATCCGGTTGACAACAGGAGAACCAGGGACCGACTCCTGGCTCCCGGAAGGCCGATTTTGATGCACTTTTCTCGGATTGGGTTGGTGGTCAGACACCCCCATATGGAAATCATCCGGTTGACAACAGGAGAACCAGGGACCGACTCCTGGCTCCCGGAAGGCCGATTTTGATGCACTTTTCTCGGATTGGGTTGGTGGTCAGACACCCCCATATGGAAATCATCCGGTTGACAACAGGAGAACCAGGGACCGACTCCTGGCTCCCGGAAGGCCGATTTTGATGCACTTTTCTCGGATTGGGTTGGTGGTCAGACACCCCCATATGGAAATCATCCGGTTGACATTAGGAGAACCAGGGACCGACTCCTGGCTCCCGGAAGGCCGATTTTGATGCACTTTTCTCGGATTGGGTTGGTGGTCAGACACCCCCATATGGAAATCATCCGGTTGACATTAGGAGAACCAGGGACCGACTCCTGGCTCCCGGAAGGCCGATTTTGATGCACTTTTCTCGGATTGGGTTGGTGGTCAGACACCCCCATATGGAAATCATCCGGTTGACAACAGGAGAACCAGGGACCGACTCCTGGCTCCCGGAAGGCCGATTTTGATGCACTTTTCTCGGATTGGGTTGGTGGTCAGACACCCCCATATGGAAATCATCCGGTTGACAACAGGAGAACCAGGGACCGACTCCTGGCTCCCGGAAGGCCGATTTTGATGCACTTTTCTCGGATTGGGTTGGTGGTCAGACACCCCCATATGGAAATCATCCGGTTGACAACAGGAGAACCAGGGACCGACTCCTGGCTCCCGGAAGGCCGATTTTGATGCACTTTTCTCGGATTGGGTTGGTGGTCAGACACCCCCATATGGAAATCATCCGGTTGACATTAGGAGAACCAGGGACCGACTCCTGGCTCCCGGAAGGCCGATTTTGATGCACTTTTCTCGGATTGGGTTGGTGGTCAGACACCCCCATATGGAAATCATCCGGTTGACATTAGGAGAACCAGGGACCGACTCCTGGCTCCCGGAAGGCCGATTTTGATGCACTTTTCTCGGATTGGGTTGGTGGTCAGACACCCCCATATGGAAACCATCCGGTTGACACCAGGAGAACCAGGGACCGACTCCTGGCTCCCGGAAGGCCGATTTTGATGCACTTTTTTCGGATTGGGTTGGTGGTCAGACACCCCCATATGGAAATCATCCGGTTGACATTAGGAGAACCAGGGACCGACTCCTGGCTCCCGGAAGGCCGATTTTGATGCACTTTTCTCGGATTGGGTTGGTGGTCAGACACCCCCATATGGAAATCATCCGGTTGACATTAGGAGAACCAGGGACCGACTCCTGGCTCCCGGAAGGCCGATTTTGATGCACTTTTCTCGGATTGGGTTGGTGGTCAGACACCCCCATATGGAAATCATCCGGTTGACATTAGGAGAACCAGGGACCGACTCCTGGCTCCCGGAAGGCCGATTTTGATGCACTTTTCTCGGATTGGGTTGGTGGTCAGACACCCCCATATGGAAACCATCCGGTTGACACCAGGAGAACCAGGGACCGACTCCTGGCTCCCGGAAGGCCGATTTTGATGCACTTTTCTCGGATTGGGTTGGTGGTCAGACACCCCCATATGGAAATCATCCGGTTGACATTAGGAGAACCAGGGACCGACTCCTGGCTCCCGGAAGGCCGATTTTGATGCACTTTTCTCGGATTGGGTTGGTGGTCAGACACCCCCATATGGTAAACCGCCGGCGGACACTAGGAGAACCAGGGGAGGCTATTACCTCACACATGGGGGTTTTGGGTGCCCTTGGCCGGCTTGGGGGTGACCCCAAGAGTGGGTCCAAGACCCCACACCCGGATCCATCCACAGGGGGGCGCCACATGTCATTTTAAGCCTGATTTCACTAGGGGAACCAGGGGATGATCTTAACTCACAAATGGGGGTTTTGGGTGCCCATGGCCGGCTTGGGGGTGACCCCAAGAAGGGGTCCAAGCACCCCCATCCAGATCCATCCACAGGGGGGCGCCACAGGTCACTTTAGGCCGGATTTCACTATGGGGACCCAGGGGAGGCTGTTCACTCACACATGGGGGTTTTGGGTGCCCATGGTCGGCATGGCTGGCTTGGAGGAGACCCCAAGAAGGGGTCCAAGCACCCCCATCCAGATCCATCCACAGGGGGGCGCCACAGGTCATTTTAGGCCGGATTTCACTATGGGGACCCAGGGGAGGCTGTTCACTCACACATGGGGGTTTTGGGTGCCCATGGTCGGCATGGCTGGCTTGGAGGAGACCCCAAGAAGGGGTCCAAGCACCCCCATCCAGATCCATCCACAGGGGGGCGCCACAGGTCATTTTAGGCCGGATTTCACTATGGGGACCCAGGGGAGGCTGTTCACTCACACATGGGGGTTTTGGGTGCCCATGGTCGGCATGGCTGGCTTGGGGGAGACCCCAAGAAGGGGTCCAAGCACCCACAGCCGAATCCATCCACAGGGGGGCGCCACAGGTCACTTTAGGCCGGATTTCACTAGGGGTACACTGGGGAGGCTGTTCACTCACACATGGGGGTTTTGGGTGCCCTTGGTCGGCATGGCTGGCTTGGAGGAGACCCCAAGAAGGGGTCCAAGCACCCCCACCAAGATCCATCCACAGGGGGGCGCCACAGGTCACTTTAAGCCTGATTTCACTATGGGGACCCAGGGGAGGCTTTTCACTCACACATGGGGGTTTTGGGTGCCCTTGGTCGGCATGGCTGGCTTGGGGGGGACCCCAAGAAGGGGTCCAAGACCCCACAGCCGGATCCATCCACAGGGGGGCGCCACAGGTCATTGTAGGCCGGATTTCACTATGGGGACCCAGGGGAGGCTTTTCACTCACACATGGGGGTTTTGGGTGCCCATGGTCGGCATGGCTGGCTTGGGGGGGACCCCAAGAAGGGGTCCAAGACCCCACAGCCGGATCCATCCACAGGGGGGCGCCACATGTCACTTTAGGCCGGATTTCACTATGGGTACCCAGGGGAGGCTGTTCACTCACACATGGGGGTTTTGGGTGCCCATTGAAGGCATGGCCAGCTTGGGGGGGACCCCAAGAAGGGGTCCAAGCACCCACAGCCGGATCTATCCACAGGGGGGCGCCACATGTCATTTTAAGCCTGATTTCACTATGGGTACCCAGGGGAGGCTGTTCACTCACACATGGGGGTTTGGGGTGCCCATGGTCGGCATGGATGGCTTGGGGGGGACCCCAAGAAGGGGTCCAAGCACCCACAGCCGGATCTATCCACAGGGGGGCGCCACATGTCATTTTAAGCCTGATTTCACTATGGGTACCCAGGGGAGGCTGTTCACTCACACATGGGGGTTTTGGGTGCCCATGGTCGGCATGGCTGGCTTGGAGGAGACCCCAAGAAGGGGTCCAAGCACCCACAGCCGAATCCATCCACAGGGGGGCGCCACAGGTCACTTTATGCCGGATTTCACTATGGGGACACAGGGGAGGCTGTTCACTCACACATGGGGGTTTTGGGTGCCCATGGCCGGCATGGCTGGCTTGGGGGGGACCCCGAGAAGGGGTCCAAGCACCCACAGCCGAATCCATCCACAGGGGGGCGCCACAGGTCACTTTAAGCCTGATTTCACTATGGGTACACTGGGGAGGCTGTTCACTCACACATGGGGGTTTTGGGTGCCCATGGCCGGCATGGCTGGCTTGGGGGGGACCCCGAGAAGGGGTCCAAGCACCCACAGCCGAATCCATCCACAGGGGGGCGCCACAGGTCACTTTAAGCCTGATTTCACTATGGGTACACTGGGGAGGCTGTTCACTCACACATGGGGGTTTTGGGTGCCCATGGTCGGCATGGCTGGCTTGGAGGAGACCCCAAGAAGGGGTCCAAGCACCCCCACCAAGATCCATCCACAGGGGGGCGCCACAGGTCACTTTAAGCCTGATTTCACTATGGGTACACTGGGGAGGCTGTTCACTCACACATGGGGGTTTTGGGTGCCCATGGTCGGCATGGCTGGCTTGGAGGAGACCCCAAGAAGGGGTCCAAGCACCCCCACCAAGATCCATCCACAGGGGGGCGCCACAGGTCACTTTAAGCCTGATTTCACTATGGGTACACTGGGGAGGCTGTTCACTCACACATGGGGGTTTTGGGTGCCCATGGCCGGCATGGCTGGCTTGGGGGAGACCCCAAGAAGGGGTCCAAGCACCCCCACCAAGATCCATCCACAGGGGGGCGCCACAGGTCACTTTAAGCCTGATTTCACTATGGGTACACTGGGGAGGCTGTTCACTCACACATGGGGGTTTTGGGTGCCCATGGTCGGCATGGCTGGCTTGGAGGAGACCCCAAGAAGGGGTCCAAGCACCCCCACCAAGATCCATCCACAGGGGGGCGCCACAGGTCACTTTAAGCCTGATTTCACTATGGGTACACTGGGGAGGCTGTTCACTCACACATGGGGGTTTTGGGTGCCCATGGCCGGCATGGCTGGCTTGGGGGAGACCCCAAGAAGGGGTCCAAGCACCCCCACCAAGATCCATCCACAGGGGGGCGCCACAGGTCACTTTAAGCCTGATTTCACTATGGGTACACTGGGGAGGCTGTTCACTCACACATGGGGGTTTTGGGTGCCCATGGTCGGCATGGCTGGCTTGGAGGAGACCCCAAGAAGGGGTCCAAGCACCCCCACCAAGATCCATCCACAGGGGGGCGCCACAGGTCACTTTAAGCCTGATTTCACTATGGGTACACTGGGGAGGCTGTTCACTCACACATGGGGGTTTTGGGTGCCCATGGCCGGCATGGCTGGCTTGGGGGAGACCCCAAGAAGGGGTCCAAGCACCCCCACCAAGATCCATCCACAGGGGGGCGCCACAGGTCACTTTAAGCCTGATTTCACTATGGGTACACTGGGGAGGCTGTTCACTCACACATGGGGGTTTTGGGTGCCCATGGCCGGCATGGCTGGCTTGGGGGAGACCCCAAGAAGGGGTCCAAGCACCCCCACCAAGATCCATCCACAGGGGGGCGCCACAGGTCACTTTAAGCCTGATTTCACTAGGGGGACACTGGGGAGGCTGTTCACTCACACATGGGGGTTTTGGGTGCCCATGGCCGGCATGGCTGGCTTGGGGGAGACCCCAAGAAGGGGTCCAAGCACCCCCACCAAGATCCATCCACAGGGGGGCGCCACAGGTCACTTTAAGCCTGATTTCACTAGGGGGACACTGGGGAGGCTGTTCACTCACACATGGGGGTTTTGGGTGCCCATGGCCGGCATGGCTGGCTTGGGGGAGACCCCAAGAAGGGGTCCAAGCACCCCCACCAAGATCCATCCACAGGGGGGCGCCACAGGTCATTTTCACTAGGAGAACCAGGGGAGGGCTCCTGACTCACACATGGGCATTCTGGGTGCCCATGGCTGGGATGGGTGAGACAGAGTCCAGCCCTCCACACACAAAAGTGATCCAGCAGGCCAGAAGAAAGGGGAGAGAGAGAGAGAGAGAACAAATAATACATGGGCACAGAGCAGCCAGCCTCCATTGGAGCTGCCTGCACAGTGCTGCCCTCCTGTGGGAAAGGTTCACACACACACTCACTCACTCACTCACACAGACACACACAGACAAACCTATTCACTTGGGCCTTCTCCCTCATGCCCTGCTGACATCCATGCAGGCCCACATTGACCTTTGTGACCTCTGGAGCTCCATGCACCTTGTTCTAAACTCCCTGCCTAGTAAAGGGCATCTCCCATGGGCATGAGAGTACAGCTCACTCCCCTGGAGCACCATGCCTCTTTTTAATCACTCTCTCCCTATTAAAACCCTCTCTCCCATGGGCTTGAGAGTACAGCTTACTCCCTTGACCTCCAGAGGTATAGGAGGCCAAAAAAAAAGGGGGACAGAGCAGACAGCCCCCAAAGGGGATGCCTGCTCTGCCCCCCTATGAGACAGGTTCACTCACTCACACAGACACACCTATTCACTTGGGCCTTCTCCCTCATGCCCTGCTGACATCCATGCAGGCCCACATTGACCTTTGTGACCTCTGGAGCTCCATGCCTCTTTTTAAACTCTCTCTTCCCATTAAAAGCCTCTCTCACATGGGCTTGAGAGTACAGCTTACTCCCTTGACCTCCAGAGGTATAGGAGGCCAAAAAAAAAGGGGGACAGAGCAGACAGCCCCCAAA
>NW_028162584.1:0-77968 GCF_964263955.1 Coregonus lavaretus
CAATTAGAAAATTTAGAACACTCAGAACATTTAGAACACTCAGAACAATTAGAACATTTAGAACACTCAGAACATTTAGAACACTCAGAACAATTAGAACATTTAGAACACTCAGAACATTTAGAACACTCAGAACAATTAGAACATTTAGAACACTCAGAACATTTAGAACACTCAGAACATTTAGAACACTCAGAACAATTAGAACATTTAGAACACTCAGAACATTTAGAACACTCAGAACACTCAGAACATTTAGAACACTCAGAACATTTAGAACACTCAGAACAATTAGAACATTTAGAACACTCAGAAACATCTAGAACACTCAGAACAATTAGAACATTTAGAACACTCAGAACATTTAGAACACTCATTAGAACATTTAGAACACTCAGAACATTTAGAACACTCAGAACAATTAGAAAATTTAGAACACTCAGAACATTTAGAACACTCAGAACAATTAGAACATTTAGAACACTCAGAACATTTAGAACACTCAGAACATTTAGAACACTCAGAACAATTAGAATATTTAGAACACTCAGAACATTTAGAACACTCAGAACATTTAGAACACTCAGAACAATTAGAACATTTAGAACACTCAGAACATTTAGAACACTCAGAACAATTTAGCCACTAGAACATTTAGAACACTCAGAACATTTAGAACACTCAGAACACTCAGAACATTTAGAACACTCAGAACATTTCGAACACTCAGAACACTCAGAACATTTAGAACACTCAGAACATAAAATTAGAACATTTAGAACACTCAGAACAATTAGAACATTTAGAACACTCAGAACATTTAGAACACTCAGAACACTCAGAACATTTAGAACACTCAGAACACTCAGAACATCTAGAACACTCAGAACAATTAGAACATTTAGAACACTCAGAACATTTAGAACAACTCAGAACATTTTAGAACTTTGAACTCAGAACATTTCGAACATTTGAACACTCGAACATTTAGAACATTTTGAACACTCGGAACATTTAGAACACTCAGAACAATTAGAACATTTAGAACACTCAGAACATTTAGAACACTCAGAACAATTAGAAAATTTAGAACACTCAGAACATTTAGAACAATCAGAACACTCAGAACATTTAGAACACTCAGAACAATTAGAACATTTAGAACACTCAGAACATTTAGAACACCCAGAACATTTAGAACACTCAGAACAATTAGAACATTTAGAACACTCAGAACATTTAGAACACTCAGAACAATTAGAACATTTAGAACACTCAGAACATTTAGAACACTCAGAACACTCAGAACATTTAGAACACTCAGAACATTTCGAACACTCAGAACACTCAGAACATTTAGAACACTCAGAACAATTAGAACATTTAGAACACTCAGAACAATTAGAACATTTAGAACACTCAGAACATTTAGAACACTCAGAACACTCAGAACATTTAGAACACTCAGAACACTCAGAACATCTAGAACACTCAGAACATTTAGAACACTCAGAACATTTAGAACACTCAGAACATTTAGAACACTCAGACATTTAGGAACACTCAGAACATTTAGAACACTCAGAACAATTAGAACATTTAGAACACTCAGAACATTTAGAACACTCAGAACACTCAGAACATTTAGAACACTCAGAACAATTAGAACCACTCAGAACAATTTAGAACACTCAGAACATTTAGAACACTCAGAACATTTAGAACACTCAGAACAATTAGAATATTTAGAACACTCAGAACATTTAGAACACTCAGAACATTTAGAACACTCAGAACAATTAGAACATTTAGAACACTCAGAATATTTAGAACACTCAGAACATTTAGAACACTCAGAACAATTAGAACATTTAGAACACTCAGAACAATTAGAACATTTAGAACACTCAGAACATTTAGAACACTCAGAACACTCAGAACATTTAGAACACTCAGAACACTCAGAACATCTAGAACACTCAGAACAATTAGAACATTTAGAACACTCAGAACATTTAGAACACTCAAACAAGTAAGAACATTTAGAACACTCAGAACATTTAGAACACTCAGAACATTTAGAACATTTAGAACACTCGGAACATTTAGAACATTCAGAACAATTAGAACATTTAGAACACTCAGAACATTTAGAACACTCAGAACATTTAGAACACTCAGAACAATTAGAAAATTTAGAACACTCAGAACATTTAGAACACTCAGAACACTCAGAACATTTAGAACACTCAGAACAATTAGAACATTTAGAACACTCAGAACATTTAGAACACTCAGAACAATTAGAACATTTAGAACACTCAGAACATTTAGAACACTCAGAACAATTAGAACATTTAGAACACTCAGAACATTTAGAACACTCAGAACACTCAGAACACTCAGAACATTTAGAACATTTAGAACACTCAGAACATTTAGAACATTTAGAACACTCAGAACATTTAGAACACTCAGAACATTAAGAACATTAGAACACTCAGAACATTTAGAACATTTAGAACACTCAGAACATTTAGAACACTCAGAACACTCAGAACATTTAGAACACTCAGAACAATTAGAACATTTAGAACACTCAGAACATTTAGAACACTCAGAACAATTAGAACATTTAGAACACTCAGAACATTTAGAACACTCAGAACATTTAGAACACTCAGAACAATTAGAACATTTAGAACACTCAGAACATTTAGAACACTCAGAACAATTAGAACATTTAGAACACTCAGAACATTTAGAACACTCAGAACATTAGAACACAGATTAGAACATAGAATTAAGAACACATTTAGAACACTCAGAACATTTAGAACACTCAGTTAGAAACAATAGAACATTTAGAACACTCAAAACAATTAGAACATTTAGAACACTCAGAACATTTAGAACACTCAGAACATTTAGAACACTCAGAACATTTAGAACACTCAGAACATTTAGAACACTCAGAACACTCAGAACATTTAGAACACTCAGAACAATTAGAACATTTAGAACACTCAGAACATTTAGAACACTCAGAACAATTAGAACATTTAGAACACTCAGAACATTTAGAACACTCAGAACAATTAGAACATTTAGAACACTCAGAACATTTAGAACACTCAGAACATTTAGAACACTCAGAACAATTAGAACATTTAGAAAACTCAGAACATTTAGAACACTCAGAACACTCAGAACATTTAGAACACTCAGAACATTTAGAACATTCAGAACATTTAGAAACTCAGAACATTTAGAACACTCAGAACAATTAGAACATTTAGAACACTCAGAACATTTAGAACACTCAGAACAATTAGAACATTTAGAACACTCAGAACATTTAGAACACTCAGAACATTTAGAACACTCAGAACAATTAGAACATTTAGAACACTCAGAACATTTAGAACACTCAGAACACTCAGAACATTTAGAACACTCAGAACATTTAGAACACTCAGAACACTCAGAACATTTAGAACACTCAGAACAATTAGAACATTTAGAACACTCAGAACAATTAGAACATTTAGAACACTCAGAACATTTAGAACACTCAGAACACTCAGAACATTTAGAACACTCAGAACACTCAGAACATCTAGAACACTCAGAACAATTAGAACATTTAGAACACTCAGAACATTTAGAACACTCAGAACATTTAGAACACTCAGAACATTTAGAACATTTAGAACACTCGGAACATTTAGAACACTCAGAACAATTAGAACATTTAGAACACTCAGAACATTTAGAACACTCAGAACAATTAGAAAATTTAGAACACTCAGAACATTTAGAACACTCAGAACACTCAGAACATTTAGAACACTCAGAACAATTAGAACATTTAGAACACTCAGAACATTTAGAACACTCAGAACATTTAGAACACTCAGAACAATTAGAATATTTAGAACACTCAGAACATTTAGAACACTCAGAACATTTAGAACACTCAGAACAATTAGAACATTTAGAACACTCAGAATATTTAGAACACTCAGAACATTTAGAACACTCAGAACAATTAGAATATTTAGAACACTCAGAACATTTAGAACACTCAGAACACTCAGAACATTTAGAACACTCAGAACATTTCAAACACTCAGAACACTCAGAACATTTAGAACACTCAGAACAATTAGAACATTTAGAACACTCAGAACAATTAGAACATTTAGAACACTCAGAACATTTAGAACACTCAGAACACTCAGAACATTTAGAACACTCAGAACACTCAGAACATCTAGAACACTCAGAACAATTAGAACATTTAGAACACTCAGAACATTTAGAACACTCAGAACATTTAGAACACTCAGAACATTTAGAACACTCAGAACATTTAGAACATTTAGAACACTCGGAACATTTAGAACACTCAGAACAATTAGAACATTTAGAACACTCAGAACATTTAGAACACTCAGAACATTTAGAACACTCAGAACAATTAGAAAATTTAGAACACTCAGAACATTTAGAACACTCAGAACACTCAGAACATTTAGAACACTCAGAACAATTAGAACATTTAGAACACTCAGAACATTTAGAACACTCAGAACAATTAGAACATTTAGAACACTCAGAACATTTAGAACACTCAGAACAATTAGAACATTTAGAACACTCAGAACATTTAGAACACTCAGAACATTTAGAACACTCAGAAAACTCAGAACATTTAGAACACTCAGAACAATTAGAACATTTAGAACACTCAGAACAATTAGAACATTTAGAACACTCAGAACATTTAGAACACTCAGAACAATTAGAACATTTAGAACACTCAGAACATTTAGAACACTCAGAACATTTAGAACACTCAGAACATTTAGAACACTCAGAACAATTAGAATATTTAGAACACTCAGAACATTTAGAACACTCAGAACATTTAGAACACTCAGAACAATTAGAACATTTAGAACACTCAGAACATTTAGAACACTCAGAACAATTAGAACATTTAGAACACTCAGAACATTTAGAACACTCAGAACACTCAGAACATTTAGAACACTCAGAACATTTAGAACACTCAGAACACTCAGAACATTTAGAACACTCAGAACATTTAGAACACTCAGAACAATTAGAACATTTAGAACACTCAGAACATTTAGAACACTCAGAACAATTAGAACATTTAGAACACTCAGAACATTTAGAACACTCAGAACACTCAGAACATTTAGAACACTCAGAACATTTCGAACACTCAGAACACTCAGAACATTTAGAACACTCAGAACAATTAGAACATTTAGAACACTCAGAACAATTAGAACATTTAGAACACTCAGAACATTTAGAACACTCAGAACACTCAGAACATTTAGAACACTCAGAACACTCAGAACATCTAGAACACTCAGAACAATTAGAACATTTAGAACACTCAGAACATTTAGAACACTCAGAACATTTAGAAAACTCAGAACATTTAGAACACTCAGAACATTTAGAACATTTTGAACACTCGGAACATTTAGAACACTCAGAACAATTAGAACATTTAGAACACTCAGAACATTTAGAACACTCAGAACAATTAGAACATTTAGAACACTCAGAACTTTTAGAACACTCAGAACAATTAGAACATTTAGAACACTCAGAACATTTAGAACACTCAGAACATTTAGAACACTCAGAACAATTAGAACATTTAGAACACTCAGAACATTTAGAACACACAGAACACTCAGAACATTTAGAACACTCAGAACATTTAGAACACTCAGAACAATTAGAACATTTAGAACACTCAGAACATTTAGAACACTCAGAACACTCAGAACATTTAGAACACTCAGAACACTCAGCACATCTAGAACACTCAGAACAATTAGAACATTTAGAACACTCAGAACATTTAGAACACTCAGAACATTTAGAACACTCAGAACATTTAGAATACTCAGAAAACTCAGAACATTTAGAACACTCAGAACAATTAGAACATTTAGAACACTCAGAACAATTAGAACATTTAGAACACTCAGAACATTTAGAACACTCAGAACAATTATAACATTTAGAACACTCAGAACATTTAGAACACTCAGAACATTTAGAACACTCAGAACAATTAGAATATTTAGAACACTCAGAACATTTAGAACACTCAGAACATTTAGAACACTCAGAACAATTAGAACATTTAGAACACTCAGAACATTTAGAACACTCAGAACAATTAGAACATTTAGTACACTCAGAACATTTAGAACACTCAGAACACTCAGAACATTTAGAACACTCAGAACATTTAGAACACTCAGAACACTCAGAACATTTAGAACACTCAGAACAATTAGAACATTTAGAACACTCAGAACAATTAGAACATTTAGAACACTCAGAACATTTAGAACACTCAGAACACTCAGAACATTTAGAACACTCAGAACACTCAGAACATCTAGAACACTCAGAACAATTAGAACATTTAGAACACTCAGAACATTTAGAACACTCAGAACATTTAGAACACTCAGAACATTTAGAACATTTAGAACACTCGGAACATTTAGAACACTCAGAACAATTAGAACATTTAGAACACTCAGAACATTTAGAACACTCAGAACAATTAGAAAATTTAGAACACTCAGAACATTTAGAACACTCAGAACACTCAGAACATTTAGAACACTCAGAACAATTAGAACATTTAGAACACTCAGAACATTTAGAACACTCAGAACATTTAGAACACTCAGAACAATTAGAATATTTAGAACACTCAGAACATTTAGAACACTCAGAACATTTAGAACACTCAGAACAATTAGAACATTTAGAACACTCAGAATATTTAGAACACTCAGAACATTTAGAACACTCAGAACAATTAGAATATTTAGAACACTCAGAACATTTAGAACACTCAGAACACTCAGAACATTTAGAACACTCAGAACATTTCAAACACTCAGAACACTCAGAACATTTAGAACACTCAGAACAATTAGAACATTTAGAACACTCAGAACAATTAGAACATTTAGAACACTCAGAACATTTAGAACACTCAGAACACTCAGAACATTTAGAACACTCAGAACACTCAGAACATCTAGAACACTCAGAACAATTAGAACATTTAGAACACTCAGAACATTTAGAACACTCAGAACATTTAGAACACTCAGAACATTTAGAACACTCAGAACATTTAGAACATTTAGAACACTCGGAACATTTAGAACACTCAGAACAATTAGAACATTTAGAACACTCAGAACATTTAGAACACTCAGAACATTTAGAACACTCAGAACAATTAGAAAATTTAGAACACTCAGAACATTTAGAACACTCAGAACACTCAGAACATTTAGAACACTCAGAACAATTAGAACATTTAGAACACTCAGAACATTTAGAACACTCAGAACAATTAGAACATTTAGAACACTCAGAACATTTAGAACACTCAGAACAATTAGAACATTTAGAACACTCAGAACATTTAGAACACTCAGAACATTTAGAACACTCAGAAAACTCAGAACATTTAGAACACTCAGAACACTCAGAACATTTAGAACACTCAGAACACTCAGAACATCTAGAACACTCAGAACAATTAGAACATTTAGAACACTCAGAACATTTAGAACACTCAGAACATTTAGAAAACTCAGAACATATAGAACACTCAGAACATTTAGAACATTTTGAACACTCGGAACATTTAGAACACTCAGAACAATTAGAACATTTAGAACACTCAGAACATTTAGAACACTCAGAACAATTAGAAAATTTAGAACACTCAGAACATTTAGAACAATCAGAACACTCAGAACATTTAGAACACTCAGAACAATTAGAACATTTAGAACACTCAGAACATTTAGAACACCCAGAACATTTAGAACACTCAGAACAATTAGAACATTTAGAACACTCAGAACATTTAGAACACTCAGAACAATTAGAACATTTAGAACACTCAGAACATTTAGAACACTCAGAACACTCAGAACATTTAGAACACTCAGAACATTTCGAACACTCAGAACACTCAGAACATTTAGAACACTCAGAACAATTAGAACATTTAGAACACTCAGAACAATTAGAACATTTAGAACACTCAGAACATTTAGAACACTCAGAACACTCAGAACATTTAGAACACTCAGAACACTCAGAACATCTAGAACACTCAGAACATTTAGAACACTCAGAACATTTAGAACACTCAGAACATTTAGAACATTTGGAACACTCGGAACATTTAGAACACTCAGAACAATTAGAACATTTAGAACACTCAGAACATTTAGAACACTCAGAACACTCAGAACATTTAGAACACTCAGAACAATTAGAACATTTAGAACACTCAGAACATTTAGAACACTCAGAACATTTAGAACACTCAGAACAATTAGAATATTTAGAACACTCAGAACATTTAGAACACTCAGAACATTTAGAACACTCAGAACAATTAGAACATTTAGAACACTCAGAATATTTAGAACACTCAGAACATTTAGAACACTCAGAACAATTAGAACATTTAGAACACTCAGAACAATTAGAACATTTAGAACACTCAGAACATTTAGAACACTCAGAACACTCAGAACATTTAGAACACTCAGAACACTCAGAACATCTAGAACACTCAGAACAATTAGAACATTTAGAACACTCAGAACATTTAGAACACTCAGAACATTTAGAACACTCAGAACATTTAGAACACTCAGAACATTTAGAACATTTAGAACACTCGGAACATTTAGAACATTCAGAACAATTAGAACATTTAGAACACTCAGAACATTTAGAACACTCAGAACATTTAGAACACTCAGAACAATTAGAAAATTTAGAACACTCAGAACATTTAGAACACTCAGAACACTCAGAACATTTAGAACACTCAGAACAATTAGAACATTTAGAACACTCAGAACATTTAGAACACTCAGAACAATTAGAACATTTAGAACACTCAGAACATTTAGAACACTCAGAACAATTAGAACATTTAGAACACTCAGAACATTTAGAACACTCAGAACACTCAGAACACTCAGAACATTTAGAACATTTAGAACACTCAGAACATTTAGAACATTTAGAACACTCAGAACATTTAGAACACTCAGAACATTTAGAACACTCAGAACATTTAGAACATTTAGAACACTCAGAACATTTAGAACACTCAGAACACTCAGAACATTTAGAACACTCAGAACAATTAGAACATTTAGAACACTCAGAACATTTAGAACACTCAGAACAATTAGAACATTTAGAACACTCAGAACATTTAGAACACTCAGAACATTTAGAACACTCAGAACAATTAGAACATTTAGAACACTCAGAACATTTAGAACACTCAAAACAATTAGAACATTTAAAACACTCAGAACATTTAGAACACTCAGAACATTTAGAACTCTAAACATTTAGAACATTTAGAACACTCAGAACATTTAGAACACTCAAAACAATAGAACATTTAGAACACTCAAAACAATTAGAACATTTAGAACACTCAGAACATTTAGAACACTCAGAACATTTAGAACACTCAGAACATTTAGAACACTCAGAACATTTAGAACACTCAGAACACTCAGAACATTTAGAACACTCAGAACAATTAGAACATTTAGAACACTCAGAACATTTAGAACACTCAGAACAATTAGAACATTTAGAACACTCAGAACATTTAGAACACTCAGAACAATTAGAACATTTAGAACACTCAGAACATTTAGAACACTCAGAACATTTAGAACACTCAGAACAATTAGAACATTTAGAAAACTCAGAACATTTAGAACACTCAGAACACTCAGAACATTTAGAACACTCAGAACATTTAGAACACTCAGAAAACTCAGAACATTTAGAACACTCAGAACAATTAGAACATTTAGAACACTCAGAACATTTAGAACACTCAGAACAATTAGAACATTTAGAACACTCAGAACATTTAGAACACTCAGAACATTTAGAACACTCAGAACAATTAGAACATTTAGAACACTCAGAACATTTAGAACACACAGAACACTCAGAACATTTAGAACACTCAGAACAATTAGAACATTTAGAACACTCAGAACATTTAGAACACTCAGAACACTCAGAACATTTAGAACACTAAGAACACTCAGAAAATCTAGAACACTCAGAACAATTAGAACATTTAGAACAATCAGAACATTTAGAACACTCAGAACATTTAGAACACTCAGAACATTTAGAACACTCAGAACATTTAGAACATTTAGAACACTCGGAACATTTAGAACACTCAGAACAATTAGAACATTTAGAACACTCAGAACATTTAGAACACTCAGAACATTTAGAACACTCAGAACAATTAGAACATTTAGAACACTCAGAACATTTAGAACACTCAGAACACTCAGAACATTTAGAACACTCAGAACAATTAGAACATTTAGAACACTCAGAACATTTAGAACACTCAAAACAATTAGAACATTTAGAACACTCAGAACATTTAGAATACTCAGAACATTTAGAACTCTAAACATTTAGAACATTTAGAACACTCAGAACATTTAGAACACTCAAAACAATTAGAACATTTAGAACACTTAAAACAATTAGAACATTTAGAACACTCAGAACATTTAGAACACTCAGAACATTTAGAACACTCAGAACATTTAGAACACTCAGAACACTCAGAACATTTAGAACACTCAGAACAATTAGAACATTCAGAACCCTCAGAACATTTAGAACACTCAGAACAATTAGAACATTTAGAACACTCAGAACATTTAGAACACTCAGAACAATTAGAACATTTAGAACACTCAGAACATTTAGAACACTCAGAACATTTAGAACACTCAGAACAATTAGAACATTTAGAACACTCAGAACATTTAGAACACTCAGAACATTTAGAACACTCAGAACAATTAGAACATTTAGAACACTCAGAACATTTAGAACACTCAAAACAATTAGAACATTTAGAACACTCAGAACATTTAGAACACTCAGAACATTTAGAACTCTAAACATTTAGAACATTTAGAACACTCAGAACATTTAGAACACTCAAAACAATTAGAACATTTAGAACACTCAAAACAATTAGAACATTTAGAACACTCAGAACATTTAGAACACTCAGAACATTTAGAACACTCAGAACATTTAGAACACTCAGAACATTTAGAACACTCAGAACACTCAGAACATTTAGAACACTCAGAACAATTAGAACATTTAGAACACTCAGAACATTTAGAACACTCAGAACAATTAGAACATTTAGAACACTCAGAACATTTAGAACACTCAGAACAATTAGAACATTTAGAACACTCAGAACATTTAGAACACTCAGAACATTTAGAACACTCAGAACAATTAGAACATTTAGAACACTCAGAACATTTAGAACACTCAGAACACTCAGAACATTTAGAACACTCAGAACATTTAGAACACTCAGAAAACTCAGAACATTTAGAACACTCAGAACAATTAGAACATTTAGAACACTCAGAACAATTAGAACATTTAGAACACTCAGAACATTTAGAACACTCAGAACAATTAGAACATTTAGAACACTCAGAACATTTAGAACACTCAGAACATTTAGAACACTCAGAACAATTAGAATATTTAGAACACTCAGAACATTTAGAACACTCAGAACATTTAGAACACTCAGAACAATTAGAACATTTAGAACAATCAGAATATTTAGAACACTCAGAACATTTAGAACACTCAGAACAATTAGAACATTTAGAACATTTAGAACACTCAGAACATTTAGAACACTCAGAACACTCAGAACATTTAGAACACTCAGAACAATTAGAACATTTAGAACACTCAGAACATTTAGAACACTCAGAACAATTAGAACATTTAGAACACTCAGAACATTTAGAACACTCAGAACAATTAGAACATTTAGAACACTCAGAACATTTAGAACACTCAGAACATTTAGAACACTCAGAACAATTAGAACATTTAGAACACTCAGAACATTTAGAACACTCAAAACAATTAGAACATTTAAAACACTCAGAACATTTAGAACACTCAGAACATTTAGAACTCTAAACATTTAGAACATTTAGAACACTCAGAACATTTAGAACACTCAAAACAATAGAACATTTAGAACACTCAAAACAATTAGAACATTTAGAACACTCAGAACATTTAGAACACTCAGAACATTTAGAACACTCAGAACATTTAGAACACTCAGAACATTTAGAACACTCAGAACACTCAGAACATTTAGAACACTCAGAACAATTAGAACATTTAGAACACTCAGAACATTTAGAACACTCAGAACAATTAGAACATTTAGAACACTCAGAACATTTAGAACACTCAGAACAATTAGAACATTTAGAACACTCAGAACATTTAGAACACTCAGAACATTTAGAACACACAGAACAATTAGAACATTTAGAACACTCAGAACATTTAGAACACTCAGAACACTCAGAACATTTAGAACACTCACAACATTTAGAACACTCAGAAAACTCAGAACATTTAGAACACTCAGAACAATTAGAACATTTAGAACACTCAGAACATTTAGAACACTCAGAACAATTAGAACATTTAGAACACTCAGAACATTTAGAACACTCAGAACATTTAGAACACTCAGAACAATTAGAACATTTAGAACACTCAGAACAATTAGAACATTTAGAACACTCAGAACATTTAGAACACTCAGAACATTTAGAACACTCAGAACAATTAGAATATTTAGAACACTCAGAACATTTAGAACACTCAGAACATTTAGAACACTCAGAACAATTAGAACATTTAGAACAATCAGAATATTTAGAACACTCAGAACATTTAGAACACTCAGAACAATTAGAACATTTAGAACATTTAGAACACTCAGAACATTTAGAACACTCAGAACACTCAGAACATTTAGAACACTCAGAACAATTAGAACATTTAGAACACTCAGAACATTTAGAACACTCAGAACAATTAGAACATTTAGAACACTCAGAACATTTAGAACACTCAGAACAATTAGAACATTTAGAACACTCAGAACATTTAGAACACTCAGAACATTTAGAACACTCAGAACAATTAGAACATTTAGAACACTCAGAACATTTAGAACACTCAAAACAATTAGAACATTTAAAACACTCAGAACATTTAGAACACTCAGAACATTTAGAACTCTAAACATTTAGAACATTTAGAACACTCAGAACATTTAGAACACTCAAAACAATAGAACATTTAGAACACTCAAAACAATTAGAACATTTAGAACACTCAGAACATTTAGAACACTCAGAACATTTAGAACACTCAGAACATTTAGAACACTCAGAACATTTAGAACACTCAGAACACTCAGAACATTTAGAACACTCAGAACAATTAGAACATTTAGAACACTCAGAACATTTAGAACACTCAGAACAATTAGAACATTTAGAACACTCAGAACATTTAGAACACTCAGAACAATTAGAACATTTAGAACACTCAGAACATTTAGAACACTCAGAACATTTAGAACACACAGAACAATTAGAACATTTAGAACACTCAGAACATTTAGAACACTCAGAACACTCAGAACATTTAGAACACTCACAACATTTAGAACACTCAGAAAACTCAGAACATTTAGAACACTCAGAACAATTAGAACATTTAGAACACTCAGAACATTTAGAACACTCAGAACAATTAGAACATTTAGAACACTCAGAACATTTAGAACACTCAGAACATTTAGAACACTCAGAACAATTAGAACATTTAGAACACTCAGAACATTTAGAACACACAGAACACTCAGAACATTTAGAACACTCAGAACAATTAGAACATTTAGAACACTCAGAACATTTAGAACACTCAGAACACTCAGAACATTTAGAACACTAAGAACACTCAGAACATCTAGAACACTCAGAACAATTAGAAAATTTAGAACACTCAGAACATTTAGAACACTCAGAACATTTAGAACACTCAGAACATTTAGAACACTCAGAACATTTAGAACATTTAGAACACTCGGAACATTTAGAACACTCAGAACAATTAGAACATTTAGAACACTCAGAACATTTAGAACACTCAGAACATTTAGAACACTCAGAACAATTAGAACATTTAGAACACTCAGAACATTTAGAACACTCAGAACACTCAGAACATTTAGAACACTCAGAACAATTAGAACATTTAGAACACTCAGAACATTTAGAACACTCAAAACAATTAGAACATTTAGAACACTCAGAACATTTAGAATACTCAGAACATTTAGAACTCTAAACATTTAGAAAATTTAGAACACTCAGAACATTTAGAACACTCAAAACAATTAGAACATTTAGAACACTCAAAACAATTAGAACATTTAGAACACTCAGAACATTTAGAACACTCAGAACATTTAGAACACTCAGAACATTTAGAACACTCAGAACATTTAGAACACTCAGAACACTCAGAACATTTAGAACACTCAGAACAATTAGAACATTCAGAACACTCAGAACATTTAGAACACTCAGAACAATTAGAACATTTAGAACACTCAGAACATTTAGAACACTCAGAACAATTAGTACATTTAGAACACTCAGAACATTTAGAACACTCAGAACATTTAGAACACTCAGAAAAATTAGAACATTTAGAACACTCAGAACATTTAGAACACTCAGAACATTTAGAACACTCAGAACAATTAGAACATTTAGAACACTCAGAACATTTAGAACACTCAAAACAATTAGAACATTTAGAACACTCAGAACATTTAGAACACTCAGAACATTTAGAACTCTAAACATTTAGAACATTTAGAACACTCAGAACATTTAGAACACTCAAAACAATTAGAACATTTAGAACACTCAAAACAATTAGAACATTTAGAACACTCAGAACATTTAGAACACTCAGAACATTTAGAACACTCAGAACATTTAGAACACTCAGAACACTCAGAACATTTAGAAAACTCAGAACAATTAGAACATTTAGAACACTCAGAACATTTAGAACACTCAGAACAATTAGAACATTTAGAACACTCAGAACATTTAGAACACTCAGAACATTTAGAACACTCAGAACAATTAGAATATTTAGAACACTCAGAACATTTAGAACACTCAGAACATTTAGAACACTCAGAACAATTAGAACATTTAGAACAATCAGAATATTTAGAACACTCAGAACATTTAGAACACTCAGAACAATTAGAACATTTAGAACATTTAGAACACTCAGAACATTTAGAACACTCAGAACACTCAGAACATTTAGAACACTCAGAACAATTAGAACATTTAGAACACTCAGAACATTTAGAACACTCAGAACAATTAGAACATTTAGAACACTCAGAACATTTAGAACACTCAGAACAATTAGAACATTTAGAACACTCAGAACATTTAGAACACTCAGAACATTTAGAACACTCAGAACAATTAGAACATTTAGAACACTCAGAACATTTAGAACACTCAAAACAATTAGAACATTTAAAACACTCAGAACATTTAGAACACTCAGAACATTTAGAACTCTAAACATTTAGAACATTTAGAACACTCAGAACATTTAGAACACTCAAAACAATAGAACATTTAGAACACTCAAAACAATTAGAACATTTAGAACACTCAGAACATTTAGAACACTCAGAACATTTAGAACACTCAGAACATTTAGAACACTCAGAACATTTAGAACACTCAGAACACTCAGAACATTTAGAACACTCAGAACAATTAGAACATTTAGAACACTCAGAACATTTAGAACACTCAGAACAATTAGAACATTTAGAACACTCAGAACATTTAGAACACTCAGAACAATTAGAACATTTAGAACACTCAGAACATTTAGAACACTCAGAACATTTAGAACACACAGAACAATTAGAACATTTAGAACACTCAGAACATTTAGAACACTCAGAACACTCAGAACATTTAGAACACTCACAACATTTAGAACACTCAGAAAACTCAGAACATTTAGAACACTCAGAACAATTAGAACATTTAGAACACTCAGAACATTTAGAACACTCAGAACAATTAGAACATTTAGAACACTCAGAACATTTAGAACACTCAGAACATTTAGAACACTCAGAACAATTAGAACATTTAGAACACTCAGAACATTTAGAACACACAGAACACTCAGAACATTTAGAACACTCAGAACAATTAGAACATTTAGAACACTCAGAACATTTAGAACACTCAGAACACTCAGAACATTTAGAACACTAAGAACACTCAGAACATCTAGAACACTCAGAACAATTAGAAAATTTAGAACACTCAGAACATTTAGAACACTCAGAACATTTAGAACACTCAGAACATTTAGAACACTCAGAACATTTAGAACATTTAGAACACTCGGAACATTTAGAACACTCAGAACAATTAGAACATTTAGAACACTCAGAACATTTAGAACACTCAGAACATTTAGAACACTCAGAACAATTAGAACATTTAGAACACTCAGAACATTTAGAACACTCAGAACACTCAGAACATTTAGAACACTCAGAACAATTAGAACATTTAGAACACTCAGAACATTTAGAACACTCAAAACAATTAGAACATTTAGAACACTCAGAACATTTAGAATACTCAGAACATTTAGAACTCTAAACATTTAGAAAATTTAGAACACTCAGAACATTTAGAACACTCAAAACAATTAGAACATTTAGAACACTCAAAACAATTAGAACATTTAGAACACTCAGAACATTTAGAACACTCAGAACATTTAGAACACTCAGAACATTTAGAACACTCAGAACATTTAGAACACTCAGAACACTCAGAACATTTAGAACACTCAGAACAATTAGAACATTCAGAACACTCAGAACATTTAGAACACTCAGAACAATTAGAACATTTAGAACACTCAGAACATTTAGAACACTCAGAACAATTAGTACATTTAGAACACTCAGAACATTTAGAACACTCAGAACATTTAGAACACTCAGAAAAATTAGAACATTTAGAACACTCAGAACATTTAGAACACTCAGAACATTTAGAACACTCAGAACAATTAGAACATTTAGAACACTCAGAACATTTAGAACACTCAAAACAATTAGAACATTTAGAACACTCAGAACATTTAGAACACTCAGAACATTTAGAACTCTAAACATTTAGAACATTTAGAACACTCAGAACATTTAGAACACTCAAAACAATTAGAACATTTAGAACACTCAAAACAATTAGAACATTTAGAACACTCAGAACATTTAGAACACTCAGAACATTTAGAACACTCAGAACATTTAGAACACTCAGAACACTCAGAACATTTAGAAAACTCAGAACAATTAGAACATTTAGAACACTCAGAACATTTAGAACACTCAGAACAATTAGAACATTTAGAACACTCAGAACATTTAGAACATTTAGAACATTTAGAACACTCAGAACATTTAGAACACTCAGAACACTCAGAACATTTAGAACACTCAGAACAATTAGAACATTTAGAACACTCAGAACATTTAGAACACTCAGAACAATTAGAACATTTAGAACACTCAGAACATTTAGAACACTCAGAACAATTAGAACATTTAGAACACTCAGAACATTTAGAACACTCAGAACATTTAGAACACTCAGAACAATTAGAACATTTAGAACACTCAGAACATTTAGAACACTCAAAACAATTAGAACATTTAAAACACTCAGAACATTTAGAACACTCAGAACATTTAGAACTCTAAACATTTAGAACATTTAGAACACTCAGAACATTTAGAACACTCAAAACAATAGAACATTTAGAACACTCAAAACAATTAGAACATTTAGAACACTCAGAACATTTAGAACACTCAGAACATTTAGAACACTCAGAACATTTAGAACACTCAGAACATTTAGAACACTCAGAACACTCAGAACATTTAGAACACTCAGAACAATTAGAACATTTAGAACACTCAGAACATTTAGAACACTCAGAACAATTAGAACATTTAGAACACTCAGAACATTTAGAACACTCAGAACAATTAGATCATTTAGAACACTCAGAACATTTAGAACACTCAGAACATTTAGAACACTCAGAACAATTAGAACATTTAGAACACTCAGAACATTTAGAACACTCAGAACACTCAGAACATTTAGAACACTCACAACATTTAGAACACTCAGAAAACTCAGAACATTTAGAACACTCAGAACAATTAGAACATTTAGAACACTCAGAACATTTAGAACACTCAGAACAATTAGAACATTTAGAACACTCAGAACATTTAGAACACTCAGAACATTTAGAACACTCAGAACAATTAGAACATTTAGAACACTCAGAACATTTAGAACACACAGAACACTCAGAACATTTAGAACACTCAGAACAATTAGAACATTTAGAACACTCAGAACATTTAGAACACTCAGAACACTCAGAACATTTAGAACACTAAGAACACTCAGAACATCTAGAACACTCAGAACAATTAGAAAATTTAGAACACTCAGAACATTTAGAACACTCAGAACATTTAGAACACTCAGAACATTTAGAACACTCAGAACATTTAGAACATTTAGAACACTCGGAACATTTAGAACACTCAGAACAATTAGAACATTTAGAACACTCAGAACATTTAGAACACTCAGAACATTTAGAACACTCAGAACAATTAGAACATTTAGAACACTCAGAACATTTAGAACACTCAGAACACTCAGAACATTTAGAACACTCAGAACAATTAGAACATTTAGAACACTCAGAACATTTAGAACACTCAAAACAATTAGAACATTTAGAACACTCAGAACATTTAGAATACTCAGAACATTTAGAACTCTAAACATTTAGAACATTTAGAACACTCAGAACATTTAGAACACTCAAAACAATTAGAACATTTAGAACACTCAAAACAATTAGAACATTTAGAACACTCAGAACATTTAGAACACTCAGAACATTTAGAACACTCAGAACATTTAGAACACTCAGAACATTTAGAACACTCAGAACACTCAGAACATTTAGAACACTCAGAACAATTAGAACATTCAGAACACTCAGAACATTTAGAACACTCAGAACAATTAGAACATTTAGAACACTCAGAACATTTAGAACACTCAGAACAATTAGTACATTTAGAACACTCAGAACATTTAGAACACTCAGAACATTTAGAACACTCAGAACAATTAGAACATTTAGAACACTCAGAACATTTAGAACACTCAGAACATTTAGAACACTCAGAACAATTAGAACATTTAGAACACTCAGAACATTTAGAACACTCAAAACAATTAGAACATTTAGAACACTCAGAACATTTAGAACACTCAGAACATTTAGAACTCTAAACATTTAGAACATTTAGAACACTCAGAACATTTAGAACACTCAAAACAATTAGAACATTTAGAACACTCAAAACAATTAGAACATTTAGAACACTCAGAACATTTAGAACACTCAGAACATTTAGAACACTCAGAACATTTAGAACACTCAGAACACTCAGAACATTTAGAAAACTCAGAACAATTAGAACATTTAGAACACTCAGAACATTTAGAACACTCAGAACAATTAGAACATTTAGAACACTCAGAACATTTAGAACACTCAGAACAATTAGAACATTTAGAACACTCAGAACATTTAGAACACTCAGAACATTTAGAACACTCAGAACAATTAGAACATTTAGAACACTCAGAACATTTAGAACACTCAGAACACTCAGAACATTTAGAACACTCAGAACATTTAGAACACTCAGAAAACTCAGAACATTTAGAACACTCAGAACAATTAGAACATTTAGAACACTCAGAACAATTAGAACATTTAGAACACTCAGAACATTTAGAACACTCAGAACAATTAGAACATTTAGAACACTCAGAACATTTAGAACACTCAGAACATTTAGAACACTCAGAACAATTAGAATATTTAGAACAATCAGAACATTTAGAACACTCAGAACATTTAGAACACTCAGAACAATTAGAACATTTAGAACAATCAGAATATTTAGAACACTCAGAACATTTAGAACACTCAGAACAATTAGAACATTTAGAACATTTAGAACACTCAGAACATTTAGAACACTCAGAACACTCAGAACATTTAGAACACTCAGAACAATTAGAACATTTAGAACACTCAGAACATTTAGAACACTCAGAACAATTAGAACATTTAGAACACTCAGAACATTTAGAACACTCAGAACAATTAGAACATTTAGAACACTCAGAACATTTAGAACACTCAGAACAATTAGAACATTTAGAACACTCAGAACATTTAGAACACTCAGAACAATTAGAACATTTAGAACACTCAGAACATTTAGAACACTCAGAACATTTAGAACACTCAGAACAATTAGAACATTTAGAACACTCAGAACATTTAGAACACTCAAAACAATTAGAACATTTAAAACACTCAGAACATTTAGAACACTCAGAACATTTAGAACTCTAAACATTTAGAACATTTAGAACACTCAGAACATTTAGAACACTCAAAACAATAGAACATTTAGAACACTCAAAACAATTAGAACATTTAGAACACTCAGAACATTTAGAACACTCAGAACATTTAGAACACTCAGAACATTTAGAACACTCAGAACATTTAGAACACTCAGAACACTCAGAACATTTAGAACACTCAGAACAATTAGAACATTTAGAACACTCAGAACATTTAGAACACTCAGAACAATTAGAACATTTAGAACACTCAGAACATTTAGAACACTCAGAACAATTAGATCATTTAGAACACTCAGAACATTTAGAACACTCAGAACATTTAGAACACTCAGAACAATTAGAACATTTAGAACACTCAGAACATTTAGAACACTCAGAACACTCAGAACATTTAGAACACTCACAACATTTAGAACACTCAGAAAACTCAGAACATTTAGAACACTCAGAACAATTAGAACATTTAGAACACTCAGAACATTTAGAACACTCAGAACAATTAGAACATTTAGAACACTCAGAACATTTAGAACACTCAGAACATTTAGAACACTCAGAACAATTAGAACATTTAGAACACTCAGAACATTTAGAACACACAGAACACTCAGAACATTTAGAACACTCAGAACAATTAGAACATTTAGAACACTCAGAACATTTAGAACACTCAGAACACTCAGAACATTTAGAACACTAAGAACACTCAGAACATCTAGAACACTCAGAACAATTAGAAAATTTAGAACACTCAGAACATTTAGAACACTCAGAACATTTAGAACACTCAGAACATTTAGAACACTCAGAACATTTAGAACATTTAGAACACTCGGAACATTTAGAACACTCAGAACAATTAGAACATTTAGAACACTCAGAACATTTAGAACACTCAGAACATTTAGAACACTCAGAACAATTAGAACATTTAGAACACTCAGAACATTTAGAACACTCAGAACACTCAGAACATTTAGAACACTCAGAACAATTAGAACATTTAGAACACTCAGAACATTTAGAACACTCAAAACAATTAGAACATTTAGAACACTCAGAACATTTAGAATACTCAGAACATTTAGAACTCTAAACATTTAGAACATTTAGAACACTCAGAACATTTAGAACACTCAAAACAATTAGAACATTTAGAACACTCAAAACAATTAGAACATTTAGAACACTCAGAACATTTAGAACACTCAGAACATTTAGAACACTCAGAACATTTAGAACACTCAGAACATTTAGAACACTCAGAACACTCAGAACATTTAGAACACTCAGAACAATTAGAACATTCAGAACACTCAGAACATTTAGAACACTCAGAACAATTAGAACATTTAGAACACTCAGAACATTTAGAACACTCAGAACAATTAGTACATTTAGAACACTCAGAACATTTAGAACACTCAGAACATTTAGAACACTCAGAACAATTAGAACATTTAGAACACTCAGAACATTTAGAACACTCAGAACATTTAGAACACTCAGAACAATTAGAACATTTAGAACACTCAGAACATTTAGAACACTCAAAACAATTAGAACATTTAGAACACTCAGAACATTTAGAACACTCAGAACATTTAGAACTCTAAACATTTAGAACATTTAGAACACTCAGAACATTTAGAACACTCAAAACAATTAGAACATTTAGAACACTCAAAACAATTAGAACATTTAGAACACTCAGAACATTTAGAACACTCAGAACATTTAGAACACTCAGAACATTTAGAACACTCAGAACACTCAGAACATTTAGAAAACTCAGAACAATTAGAACATTTAGAACACTCAGAACATTTAGAACACTCAGAACAATTAGAACATTTAGAACACTCAGAACATTTAGAACACTCAGAACAATTAGAACATTTAGAACACTCAGAACATTTAGAACACTCAGAACATTTAGAACACTCAGAACAATTAGAACATTTAGAACACTCAGAACATTTAGAACACTCAGAACATTTAGAACACTCAGAAAACTCAGAACATTTAGAACACTCAGAACAATTAGAACATTTAGAACACTCAGAACAATTAGAACATTTAGAACACTCAGAACATTTAGAACACTCAGAACAATTAGAACATTTAGAACACTCAGAACATTTAGAACACTCAGAACATTTAGAACACTCAGAACAATTAGAATATTTAGAACAATCAGAACATTTAGAACACTCAGAACATTTAGAACACTCAGAACAATTAGAACATTTAGAACAATCAGAATATTTAGAACACTCAGAACATTTAGAACACTCAGAACAATTAGAACATTTAGAACATTTAGAACACTCAGAACATTTAGAACACTCAGAACACTCAGAACATTTAGAACACTCAGAACAATTAGAACATTTAGAACACTCAGAACATTTAGAACACTCAGAACAATTAGAACATTTAGAACACTCAGAACATTTAGAACACTCAGAACAATTAGAACATTTAGAACACTCAGAACATTTAGAACACTCAGAACATTTAGAACACTCAGAACAATTAGAACATTTAGAACACTCAGAACATTTAGAACACTCAGAACACTCAGAACATTTAGAACACTCAGAACATTTAGAACACTCAGAAAACTCAGAACATATAGAACACTCAGAACAATTAGAACATTTAGAACACTCAGAACATTTAGAACACTCAGAACAATTAGAACATTTAGAACACTCAGAACATTTAGAACACTCAGAACATTTAGAACACTCAGAACAATTAGAACATTTAGAACACTCAGAACATTTAGAACACACAGAACACTCAGAACATTTAGAACACTCAGAACAATTAGAACATTTAGAACACTCAGAACATTTAGAACACTCAGAACACTCAGAACATTTAGAACACTAAGAACACTCAGAACATCTAGAACACTCAGAACAATTAGAACATTTAGAACACTCAGAACATTTAGAACACTCAGAACATTTAGAACACTCAGAACATTTAGAACATTTAGAACACTCGGAACATTTAGAACACTCAGAACAATTAGAACATTTAGAACACTCAGAACATTTAGAACACTCAGAACATTTAGAACACTCAGAACAATTAGAACATTTAGAACACTCAGAACATTTAGAACACTCAGAACACTCAGAACATTTAGAACACTCAGAACAATTAGAACATTTAGAACACTCAGAACATTTAGAACACTCAAAACAATTAGAACATTTAGAACACTCAGAACATTTAGAATACTCAGAACATTTAGAACTCTAAACATTTAGAACATTTAGAACACTCAGAACATTTAGAACACTCAAAACAATTAGAACATTTAGAACACTCAAAACAATTAGAACATTTAGAACACTCAGAACATTTAGAACACTCAGAACATTTAGAACACTCAGAACATTTAGAACACTCAGAACATTTAGAACACTCAGAACACTCAGAACATTTAGAACACTCAGAACAATTAGAACATTTAGAACACTCAGAACATTTAGAACACTCAGAACATTTAGAACACTCAGAACAATTAGAACATTTAGAACACTCAGAACATTTAGAACACTCAAAACAATTAGAACATTTAGAACACTCAGAACATTTAGAACACTCAGAACATTTAGAACTCTAAACATTTAGAACATTTAGAACACTCAGAATATTTAGAACACTCAAAACAATTAGAACATTTAGAACACTCAAAACAATTAGAACATTTAGAACACTCAGAACATTTAGAACACTCAGAACATTTAGAACACTCAGAACATTTAGAACACTCAGAACATTTAGAACACTCAGAACACTCAGAACATTTAGAACACTCAGAACAATTAGAACATTTAGAACACTCAGAACATTTAGAACACTCAGAAAACTCAGAACATTTAGAACACTCAGAACAATTAGAACATTTAGAACACTCAGAACAATTAGAACATTTAGAACACTCAGAACATTTAGAACACTCAGAACAATTAGAACATTTAGAACACTCAGAACATTTAGAACACTCAGAACATTTAGAACACTCAGAACAATTAGAATATTTAGAACACTCAGAACATTTAGAACACTCAGAACATTTAGAACACTCAGAACAATTAGAACATTTAGAACACTCAGAATATTTAGAACACTCAGAACATTTAGAACACTCAGAACAATTAGAACATTTAGAACACTCAGAACATTTAGAACACTCAGAACACTCAGAACATTTAGAACACTCAGAACATTTCGAACACTCAGAACACTCAGAACATTTAGAACACTCAGAACAATTAGAACATTTAGAACACTCAGAACAATTAGAACATTTAGAACACTCAGAACATTTAGAACACTCAGAACACTCAGAACATTTAGAACACTCAGAACACTCAGAACATCTAGAACACTCAGAACAATTAGAACATTTAGAACACTCAGAACATTTAGAACACTCAGAACATTTAGAACACTCAGAACATTTAGAACACTCAGAACATTTAGAACATTTAGAACACTCGGAACATTTAGAACACTCAGAACAATTAGAACATTTTGAACACTCAGAACATTTAGAACACTCAGAACATTTAGAACACTCAGAACAATTAGAAAATTTAGAACATTACATTTACATTTACATTTTAGTCATTTAGCAGACGCTCTTATCCAGAGCGACTTACAGTTAGTGCATACATTATTTTCTTATTTTTCATACTGGTGTGACGACCCTCCCACTCTGTCTGCCGTATTCTCTCTTTGCACTTGTTTCCTTATTAGGATGCCGGTGGGCGGAGTTGGGAGGGTCGTCAGCTACATGGGAAACATGCTGGGACACACCCGGTGTCCCAGCATAAATGGACCTCTTCCACATTCATGAAGGAGACTCTCTCCAGGCAGATACTTTGACTTTGGTTGTGGTATTTTTGTGGCCTTTTTGGTTGTTCGCTTTGGCACCTCTCAACACTTTTCCATATTACATTTATGCAAGCAAACACTCACACTACTGATTACTGATTACACACCCCATTGTTATTTGAGTTAGTTTACTTTAGTTAATAAATATATACTTTAAGTATTCCTTGTCTCCACGTGTCTCCCTTTTGTTACGAACTTGAGCCGGTTCGTGACAAGTGGGGGCTCGTCCGGGATCTTGAACTGGTTGTGTTTGGGAGAACGTGGAGTTAATGTCCAATTCTGTAGTTTTTTTTGGTGTAAATTTTGTTAGTTTGTTTGAGTTTGATAGGCCCAGTATTGGTTTCCTTTGGGTTGTGTACTGCGTTGGAGAGAGTACATTGGTTAGTTTCCAGTCCCTGCCCAGCCTGGAAACTCTTGCTCTACTCGCTGTTGGGGCATCGGTCTGAGGAGGTGAGTACAATCGGCTGTGTACCTCAGTGGGAGATTGGGTAGGGTAGTGACATTTTCTACCCGGAGCTATAGATTTTTCCCCTGATAGGCTTAGTGACGTGTTTTGTTTTGGGATACGTTGGGCATGGTTAAATGTTTGTTATTTTTGTGTGGTGTCTGTGGACTGAGCAGTTGTCTCGGGGGCACATCCGTGGCTTGGTGGAATCTACCAGCGTGCTGGGGGGTTTAATTCCTTGCCAGCGGGCTACAGTGCGTAATTACCCACCGCGAATCCACACGAAGACTAGGGTTGAGTTATTGTAGGTTATGGGGAAGCTCCATATCCCAGCTCTCTTCTGTGGTGCTCGGTGTGATTGTCATTTCTCTTGTGTCTGGTGTGCTCAGCAGAGGGGTTGAGCAAGATTATTATGATATATATATATATTATTAATTTTTTTTCTTCCTGATTATGGCGTCTAATGTAGACGAGTTCATTCGCTTTCCATCAGAAGAACTGTTAGAATTATGTACTAAAGAACAGCTGTTGAAGGTTGCTGAACACTACAAGGTTGAAATTAGTGATAAACGCCAAAAAAATTATATTAGGTTAATATTGAAGGCCAATTTGATGGAGAGTGGTATTCTGGATGTTACCACTGGGGCAGCCTCTGCTGAGGACACATTGTCTCCCCGATATGTTACAATGACCGCTCCATCGGTTAGTCATAGTAGTCTTCTTTTGAACAGCAGAAAGAACTGCTTCTGTTACAGCTAGAGCATGAACAAAATGGACAAAGAGCTAAAATGGAGCATGATCGTGTAAAATATGAAAGGGAATTGGAATTTAAACAGGATATGGAGCGTGCTAAAATCAAGCTGCAACATGAGCGACTAGAGTTGGTTAGGGAAGGAAAGCTCTCAGGGGAGAGTTTGCTCTGGGAAGGTGACCCAGAGTTACCTAGGGGTCGATCCTCTTTTGGTCGTAATCCAGACACATTTGATATTTTTGGGAATTTACGGTTGTTGCCCCAGTTTAATGAAAAGGACCCGGAGACATTCTTTTCGTTGTTTGAGCGTGTTGCTGACGCTAGGAGTTGGCCTGATTCTGATCGCACTTTGATGTTGCAGTGTGTGCTGACTGGTAAAGCGCAAGAAGCATATTCAGCTCTTAGTGTAGCAGACAGTGTTAGTTATGAGAAGGTTAAAACGGCTGTGTTACAGAGTTAAGAACACTCAGAACATTTAGAACACTCAGAACACTCAGAACATTTAGAACACTCAGAACAATTAGAACATTTAGAACACTCAGAACATTTAGAACACTCAGAACAATTAGAACATTTAGAACACTCAGAACATTTAGAACACTCAGAACAATTAGAACATTTAGAACACTCAGAACATTTAGAACACTCAGAACATTTAGAACACACAGAACAATTAGAACATTTAGAACACTCAGAACATTTAGAACACTCAGAACACTCAGAACATTTAGAACACTCAGAACATTTAGAACACTCAAAACAATTAGAACATTTAGAACACTCAGAACATTTAGAACACTCAGAACAATTAGAACATTTAGAACACTCAGAACATTTAGAACACTCAGAACACTCAGAACATTTAGAACACTCAGAACAATTAGAACATTTAGAACACTCAGAACATTTAGAACACTCAAAACAATTAGAACATTTAGAACACTCAGAACATTTAGAACACTCAGAACATTTAGAACTCTAAACATTTAGAACATTTAGAACACTCAGAACATTTAGAACACTCAAAACAATTAGAACATTTAGAACACTCAAAACACTCAGAACATTTAGAACACTCAGAACATTTAGAACACTCAGAACATTTAGAACACTCAGAACATTTAGAACACTCAGAACACTCAGAACACTCAGAACATTTAGAACACTCAGAACAATTAGAACATTTAGAACACTCAGAACATTTAGAACACTCAGAACAATTAGAACATTTAGAACACTCAGAACATTTAGAACACTCAGAACAATTAGAACATTTAGAACACTCAGAACATTTAGAACACTCAGAACATTTAGAAAACTCAGAACAATTAGAACATTTAGAACACTCAGAACATTTAGAACACTCAGAACAATTAGAACATTTAGAACACTCAGAACATTTAGAACACTCAGAACAATTAGAACATTTAGAACACTCAGAACATTTAGAACACTCAGAACACTCAGAACATTTAGAACACTCAGAACAATTAGAACATTTAGAACACTCAGAACATTTAGAACACTCAAAACAATTAGAACATTTAGAACACTCAGAACATTTAGAACACTCAGAACATTTAGAACTCTAAACATTTAGAACATTTAGAACACTCAGAACATTTAGAACACTCAAAACAATTAGAACATTTAGAACACTCAAAACACTCAGAACATTTAGAACACTCAGAACATTTAGAACACTCAGAACATTTAGAACACTCAGAACATTTAGAACACTCAGCACATTTAGAACACTCAGAACACTCAGAACACTCAGAACATTTAGAACACTCAGAACAATTAGAACATTTAGAACACTCAGAACATTTAGAACACTCAGAACAATTAGAACATTTAGAACACTCAGAACATTTAGAACACTCAGAACAATTAGAACATTTAGAACACTCAGAACATTTAGAACACTCAGAACATTTAGAACACTCAGAACAATTAGAACATTTAGAACACTCAGAACATTTAGAACACTCAGAACATTTAGAACACTCAGAACAATTAGAACATTTAGAACACTCAGAACATTTAGAACACTCAGAACATTTAGAACACTCAGAACAATTAGAACATTTAGAACACTCAGAACATTTAGAACACTCAGAACAATTAGAACATTTAGAACACTCAGAACATTTAGAACACTCAGAACAATTAGAACATTTAGAACACACAGAACATTTAGAACACTCAGAACATTTAGAACACTCAGAAAACTCAGAACATTTAGAACACTCAGAACAATTAGAACATTTAGAACACTCAGAACTATTAGAACATTTAGAACACTCAGAACATTTAGAACACTCAGAACATTTAGAACACTCAGAACATTTAGAACACTCAGAACAATTAGAACATTTAGAACACTCAGAATATTTAGAACACTCAGAACATTTAGAACACTCAGAACAATTAGAACATTTAGAACACTCAGAACATTTAGAACACTCAGAACATTTAGAACACTCAGAACATTTAGAACATTTAGAACACTCAGAACATTTAGAACACTCAGAACACTCAGAACATTTAGAACACTCAGAACAATTAGAACATTTAGAACACTCAGAACATTTAGAACACTCAAAACAATTAGAACATTTAGAACACTCAGAACATTTAGAACACTCAGAACATTTAGAACTCTAAACATTTAGAACATTTAGAACACTCAGAACATTTAGAACACTCAAAACAATTAGAACATTTAGAACACTCAAAACACTCAGAACATTTAGAACACTCAGAACATTTAGAACACTCAGAACATTTAGAACACTCAGAACATTTAGAACACTCAGAACATTTAGAACACTCAGAACACTCAGAACACTCAGAACATTTAGAACACTCAGAACAATTAGAACATTTAGAACACTCAGAACATTTAGAACACTCAGAACAATTAGAACATTTAGAACACTCAGAACATTTAGAACACTCAGAACAATTAGAACATTTAGAACACTCAGAACATTTAGAACACTCAGAACATTTAGAACACTCAGAACAATTAGAACATTTAGAACACTCAGAACATTTAGAACACTCAGAACAATTAGAACATTTAGAACACTCAGAACATTTAGAACACTCAGAACAATTAGAACATTTAGAACACTCAGAACATTTAGAACACTCAGAACACTCAGAACATTTAGAACACTCAGAACAATTAGAACATTTAGAACACTCAGAACATTTAGAACACTCAAAACAATTAGAACATTTAGAACACTCAGAACATTTAGAACACTCAGAACATTTAGAACTCTAAACATTTAGAACATTTAGAACACTCAGAACATTTAGAACACTCAAAACAATTAGAACATTTAGAACACTCAAAACACTCAGAACATTTAGAACACTCAGAACATTTAGAACACTCAGAACATTTAGAACACTCAGAACATTTAGAACACTCAGAACATTTAGAACACTCAGAACACTCAGAACACTCAGAACATTTAGAACACTCAGAACAATTAGAACATTTAGAACACTCAGAACATTTAGAACACTCAGAACAATTAGAACATTTAGAACACTCAGAACATTTAGAACACTCAGAACATTTAGAACACTCAGAACAATTAGAACATTTAGAACACTCAGAACATTTAGAACACTCAGAACAATTAGAACATTTAGAACACTCAGAACATTTAGAACACTCAGAACAATTAGAACATTTAGAACACTCAGAACATTTAGAACACTCAGAACATTTAGAACACTCAGAACACTCAGAACATTTAGAACACTCAGAACAATTAGAACATTTAGAACACTCAGAACATTTAGAACACTCAAAACAATTAGAACATTTAGAACACTCAGAACATTTAGAACACTCAGAACATTTAGAACTCTAAACATTTAGAACATTTAGAACACTCAGAACATTTAGAACACTCAAAACAATTAGAACATTTAGAACACTCAAAACACTCAGAACATTTAGAACACTCAGAACATTTAGAACACTCAGAACATTTAGAACACTCAGAACAATTAGAACATTTAGAACACTCAGAACATTTAGAACACTCAGAACACTCAGAACATTTAGAACACTCAGAACAATTAGAACATTTAGAACACTCAGAACATTTAGAACACTCAAAACAATTAGAACATTTAGAACACTCAGAACATTTAGAACACTCAGAACATTTAGAACTCTAAACATTTAGAACATTTAGAACACTCAGAAAATTTAGAACACTCAAAACAATTAGAACATTTAGAACACTCAAAACACTCAGAACATTTAGAACACTCAGAACATTTAGAACACTCAGAACATTTAGAACACTCAGAACATTTAGAACACTCAGAACATTTAGAACACTCAGAACACTCAGAACACTCAGAACATTTAGAACACTCAGAACAATTAGAACATTTAGAACACTCAGAACATTTAGAACACTCAGAACAATTAGAACATTTAGAACACTCAGAACATTTAGAACACTCAGAACAATTAGAACATTTAGAACACTCAAGAACATTTAGAACACTCAGAACATTTAGAACACTCAGAACAATTAGAACATTTAGAACACTCAGAACATTTAGAACACTCAGAACATTTAGAACACTCAGAACAATTAGAACATTTAGAACACTCAGAACATTTAGAACACTCAGAACAATTAGAACATTTAGAACACTCAGAACATTTAGAACACTCAGAACATTTAGAACACTCAGAACAATTAGAACATTTAGAACACTCAGAACATTTAGAACACTCAGAACACTCAGAACATTTAGAACACTCAGAACATTTAGAACACTCAGAAAACTCAGAACATTTAGAACACTCAGAACAATTAGAACATTTAGAACACTCAGAACTATTAGAACATTTAGAACACTCAGAACATTTAGAACACTCAGAACAATTAGAATATTTAGAACACTCAGAACATTTAGAACACTCAGAACATTTAGAACACTCAGAACAATTAGAACATTTAGAACACTCAGAATATTTAGAACACTCAGAACATTTAGAACACTCAGAACAATTAGAACATTTAGAACACTCAGAACATTTAGAACACTCAGAACACTCAGAACATTTAGAACACTCAGATAATTTCGAACACTCAGAACACTCAGAACATTTAGAACACTCAGAACAATTAGAACATTTAGAACACTCAGAACAATTAGAACATTTAGAACACTCAGAACATTTACAACACTCAGAACACTCAGAACATTTAGAACACTCAGAACACTCAGAACATCTAGAACACTCAGAACAATTAGAACATTTAGAACACTCAGAACATTTAGAACACTCAGAACATTTAGAACACTCTGAACATTTAGAACATTTAGAACACTCGGAACATTTAGAACACTCAGAACAATTAGAACATTTTGAACACTCAGAACATTTAGAACACTCAGAACATTTAGAACACTCAGAACAATTAGAAAATTTAGAACACTCAGAACATTTAGAACACTCAGAACAATTAGAACATTTAGAACACTCAAGAACATTTAGAACACTCAGAACATTTAGAACACTCAGAACAATTAGAACATTTAGAACACTCAGAACATTTAGAACACTCAGAACACTCAGAACATTTAGAACACTCAGAACAATTAGAACATTTAGAACACTCAGAACATTTAGAACACTCAAAACAATTAGAACATTTAGAACACTCAGAACATTTAGAACACTCAGAACATTTAGAACTCTAAACATTTAGAACATTTAGAACACTCAGAACATTTAGAACACTCAAAACAATTAGAACATTTAGAACACTCAAAACACTCAGAACATTTAGAACACTCAGAACATTTAGAACACTCAGAACATTTAGAACACTCAGAACAATTAGAACATTTAGAACACTCAGAACATTTAGAACACTCAGAACACTCAGAACATTTAGAACACTCAGAACAATTAGAACATTTAGAACACTCAGAACATTTAGAACACTCAAAACAATTAGAACATTTAGAACACTCAGAACATTTAGAACACTCAGAACATTTAGAACTCTAAACATTTAGAACATTTAGAACACTCAGAAAATTTAGAACACTCAAAACAATTAGAACATTTAGAACACTCAAAACACTCAGAACATTTAGAACACTCAGAACATTTAGAACACTCAGAACATTTAGAACACTCAGAACATTTAGAACACTCAGAACATTTAGAACACTCAGAACACTCAGAACACTCAGAACATTTAGAACACTCAGAACAATTAGAACATTTAGAACACTCAGAACATTTAGAACACTCAGAACAATTAGAACATTTAGAACACTCAGAACATTTAGAACACTCAGAACAATTAGAACATTTAGAACACTCAAGAACATTTAGAACACTCAGAACATTTAGAACACTCAGAACAATTAGAACATTTAGAACACTCAGAACATTTAGAACACTCAGAACATTTAGAACACTCAGAACAATTAGAACATTTAGAACACTCAGAACATTTAGAACACTCAGAACAATTAGAACATTTAGAACACTCAGAACATTTAGAACACTCAGAACATTTAGAACACTCAGAACAATTAGAACATTTAGAACACTCAGAACATTTAGAACACTCAGAACACTCAGAACATTTAGAACACTCAGAACATTTAGAACACTCAGAAAACTCAGAACATTTAGAACACTCAGAACAATTAGAACATTTAGAACACTCAGAACTATTAGAACATTTAGAACACTCAGAACATTTAGAACACTCAGAACAATTAGAATATTTAGAACACTCAGAACATTTAGAACACTCAGAACATTTAGAACACTCAGAACAATTAGAACATTTAGAACACTCAGAATTTTTAGAACACTCAGAACATTTAGAACACTCAGAACAATTAGAACATTTAGAACACTCAGAACATTTAGAACACTCAGAACACTCAGAACATTTAGAACACTCAGATAATTTCGAACACTCAGAACACTCAGAACATTTAGAACACTCAGAACAATTAGAACATTTAGAACACTCAGAACAATTAGAACATTTAGAACACTCAGAACATTTACAACACTCAGAACACTCAGAACATTTAGAACACTCAGAACACTCAGAACATCTAGAACACTCAGAACAATTAGAACATTTAGAACACTCAGAACATTTAGAACACTCAGAACATTTAGAACACTCTGAACATTTAGAACATTTAGAACACTCGGAACATTTAGAACACTCAGAACAATTAGAACATTTTGAACACTCAGAACATTTAGAACACTCAGAACATTTAGAACACTCAGAACAATTAGAAAATTTAGAACACTCAGAACATTTAGAACACTCAGAACAATTAGAACATTTAGAACACTCAAGAACATTTAGAACACTCAGAACATTTAGAACACTCAGAACAATTAGAACATTTAGAACACTCAGAACATTTAGAACACTCAGAACAATTAGAACATTTAGAACACTCAGAACATTTAGAACACTCAGAACAATTAGAACATTTAGAACACTCAGAACATTTAGAACACTCAGAACACTCAGAACATTTAGAACACTCAGAACAATTAGAACATTTAGAACACTCAGAACATTTAGAACACTCAAAACAATTAGAACATTTAGAACACTCAGAACATTTAGAACACTCAGAACATTTAGAACTCTAAACATTTAGAACATTTAGAACACTCAGAAAATTTAGAACACTCAAAACAATTAGAACATTTAGAACACTCAAAACACTCAGAACATTTAGAACACTCAGAACATTTAGAACACTCAGAACATTTAGAACACTCAGAACATTTAGAACACTCAGAACATTTAGAACACTCAGAACACTCAGAACACTCAGAACATTTAGAACACTCAGAACAATTAGAACATTTAGAACACTCAGAACATTTAGAACACTCAGAACAATTAGAACATTTAGAACACTCAGAACATTTAGAACACTCAGAACAATTAGAACATTTAGAACACTCAAGAACATTTAGAACACTCAGAACATTTAGAACACTCAGAACAATTAGAACATTTAGAACACTCAGAACATTTAGAACACTCAGAACATTTAGAACACTCAGAACAATTAGAACATTTAGAACACTCAGAACATTTAGAACACTCAGAACAATTAGAACATTTAGAACACTCAGAACATTTAGAACACTCAGAACATTTAGAACACTCAGAACAATTAGAACATTTAGAACACTCAGAACATTTAGAACACTCAGAACACTCAGAACATTTAGAACACTCAGAACATTTAGAACACTCAGAAAACTCAGAACATTTAGAACACTCAGAACAATTAGAACATTTAGAACACTCAGAACTATTAGAACATTTAGAACACTCAGAACATTTAGAACACTCAGAACAATTAGAATATTTAGAACACTCAGAACATTTAGAACACTCAGAACATTTAGAACACTCAGAACAATTAGAACATTTAGAACACTCAGAATATTTAGAACACTCAGAACATTTAGAACACTCAGAACAATTAGAACATTTAGAACACTCAGAACATTTAGAACACTCAGAACACTCAGAACATTTAGAACACTCAGATAATTTCGAACACTCAGAACACTCAGAACATTTAGAACACTCAGAACAATTAGAACATTTAGAACACTCAGAACAATTAGAACATTTAGAACACTCAGAACATTTACAACACTCAGAACACTCAGAACATTTACAACACTCAGAACACTCAGAACATTTAGAACACTCAGAACAATTAGAACATTTAGAACACTCAGAATATTTAGAACACTCAGAACATTTAGAACACTCAGAACAATTAGAACATTTAGAACACTCAGAACATTTAGAACACTCAGAACACTCAGAACATTTAGAACACTCAGATAATTTCGAACACTCAGAACACTCAGAACATTTAGAACACTCAGAACAATTAGAACATTTAGAACACTCAGAACAATTAGAACATTTAGAACACTCAGAACATTTACAACACTCAGAACACTCAGAACATTTAGAACACTCAGAACACTCAGAACATCTAGAACACTCAGAACAATTAGAACATTTAGAACACTCAGAACATTTAGAACACTCAGAACATTTAGAACACTCTGAACATTTAGAACATTTAGAACACTCGGAACATTTAGAACACTCAGAACAATTAGAACATTTTGAACACTCAGAACATTTAGAACACTCAGAACATTTAGAACACTCAGAACAATTAGAAAATTTAGAACACTCAGAACATTTAGAACACTCAGAACAATTAGAACATTTAGAACACTCAAGAACATTTAGAACACTCAGAACATTTAGAACACTCAGAACAATTAGAACATTTAGAACACTCAGAACATTTAGAACACTCAGAACAATTAGAACATTTAGAACACTCAGAACATTTAGAACACTCAGAACAATTAGAACATTTAGAACACTCAGAACATTTAGAACACTCAGAACACTCAGAACATTTAGAACACTCAGAACAATTAGAACATTTAGAACACTCAGAACATTTAGAACACTCAAAACAATTAGAACATTTAGAACACTCAGAACATTTAGAACACTCAGAACATTTAGAACTCTAAACATTTAGAACATTTAGAACACTCAGAAAATTTAGAACACTCAAAACAATTAGAACATTTAGAACACTCAAAACACTCAGAACATTTAGAACACTCAGAACATTTAGAACACTCAGAACATTTAGAACACTCAGAACATTTAGAACACTCAGAACATTTAGAACACTCAGAACACTCAGAACACTCAGAACATTTAGAACACTCAGAACAATTAGAACATTTAGAACACTCAGAACATTTAGAACACTCAGAACAATTAGAACATTTAGAACACTCAGAACATTTAGAACACTCAGAACAATTAGAACATTTAGAACACTCAAGAACATTTAGAACACTCAGAACATTTAGAACACTCAGAACAATTAGAACATTTAGAACACTCAGAACATTTAGAACACTCAGAACATTTAGAACACTCAGAACAATTAGAACATTTAGAACACTCAGAACATTTAGAACACTCAGAACAATTAGAACATTTAGAACACTCAGAACATTTAGAACACTCAGAACATTTAGAACACTCAGAACAATTAGAACATTTAGAACACTCAGAACATTTAGAACACTCAGAACACTCAGAACATTTAGAACACTCAGAACATTTAGAACACTCAGAAAACTCAGAACATTTAGAACACTCAGAACAATTAGAACATTTAGAACACTCAGAACTATTAGAACATTTAGAACACTCAGAACATTTAGAACACTCAGAACAATTAGAATATTTAGAACACTCAGAACATTTAGAACACTCAGAACATTTAGAACACTCAGAACAATTAGAACATTTAGAACACTCAGAATATTTAGAACACTCAGAACATTTAGAACACTCAGAACAATTAGAACATTTAGAACACTCAGAACATTTAGAACACTCAGAACAATTAGAACATTTAGAACACTCAGAACATTTAGAACACTCAGAACATTTAGAACACTCAGAACAATTAGAACATTTAGAACACTCAGAACATTTAGAACACTCAGAACACTCAGAACATTTAGAACACTCAGAACATTTAGAACACTCAGAAAACTCAGAACATTTAGAACACTCAGAACAATTAGAACATTTAGAACACTCAGAACTATTAGAACATTTAGAACACTCAGAACATTTAGAACACTCAGAACAATTAGAATATTTAGAACACTCAGAACATTTAGAACACTCAGAACATTTAGAACACTCAGAACAATTAGAACATTTAGAACACTCAGAATATTTAGAACACTCAGAACATTTAGAACACTCAGAACAATTAGAACATTTAGAACACTCAGAACATTTAGAACACTCAGAACACTCAGAACATTTAGAACACTCAGATAATTTCGAACACTCAGAACACTCAGAACATTTAGAACACTCAGAACAATTAGAACATTTAGAACACTCAGAACAATTAGAACATTTAGAACACTCAGAACATTTACAACACTCAGAACACTCAGAACATTTACAACACTCAGAACACTCAGAACATTTAGAACACTCAGAACAATTAGAACATTTAGAACACTCAGAATATTTAGAACACTCAGAACATTTAGAACACTCAGAACAATTAGAACATTTAGAACACTCAGAACATTTAGAACACTCAGAACACTCAGAACATTTAGAACACTCAGATAATTTCGAACACTCAGAACACTCAGAACATTTAGAACACTCAGAACAATTAGAACATTTAGAACACTCAGAACAATTAGAACATTTAGAACACTCAGAACATTTACAACACTCAGAACACTCAGAACATTTAGAACACTCAGAACACTCAGAACATCTAGAACACTCAGAACAATTAGAACATTTAGAACACTCAGAACATTTAGAACACTCAGAACATTTAGAACACTCTGAACATTTAGAACATTTAGAACACTCGGAACATTTAGAACACTCAGAACAATTAGAACATTTTGAACACTCAGAACATTTAGAACACTCAGAACATTTAGAACACTCAGAACAATTAGAAAATTTAGAACACTCAGAACATTTAGAACACTCAGAACAATTAGAACATTTAGAACACTCAAGAACATTTAGAACACTCAGAACATTTAGAACACTCAGAACAATTAGAACATTTAGAACACTCAGAACATTTAGAACACTCAGAACAATTAGAACATTTAGAACACTCAGAACATTTAGAACACTCAGAACAATTAGAACATTTAGAACACTCAGAACATTTAGAACACTCAGAACACTCAGAACATTTAGAACACTCAGAACAATTAGAACATTTAGAACACTCAGAACATTTAGAACACTCAAAACAATTAGAACATTTAGAACACTCAGAACATTTAGAACACTCAGAACATTTAGAACTCTAAACATTTAGAACATTTAGAACACTCAGAAAATTTAGAACACTCAAAACAATTAGAACATTTAGAACACTCAAAACACTCAGAACATTTAGAACACTCAGAACATTTAGAACACTCAGAACATTTAGAACACTCAGAACATTTAGAACACTCAGAACATTTAGAACACTCAGAACACTCAGAACACTCAGAACATTTAGAACACTCAGAACAATTAGAACATTTAGAACACTCAGAACATTTAGAACACTCAGAACAATTAGAACATTTAGAACACTCAGAACATTTAGAACACTCAGAACAATTAGAACATTTAGAACACTCAAGAACATTTAGAACACTCAGAACATTTAGAACACTCAGAACAATTAGAACATTTAGAACACTCAGAACATTTAGAACACTCAGAACATTTAGAACACTCAGAACAATTAGAACATTTAGAACACTCAGAACATTTAGAACACTCAGAACAATTAGAACATTTAGAACACTCAGAACATTTAGAACACTCAGAACATTTAGAACACTCAGAACAATTAGAACATTTAGAACACTCAGAACATTTAGAACACTCAGAACACTCAGAACATTTAGAACACTCAGAACATTTAGAACACTCAGAAAACTCAGAACATTTAGAACACTCAGAACAATTAGAACATTTAGAACACTCAGAACTATTAGAACATTTAGAACACTCAGAACATTTAGAACACTCAGAACAATTAGAATATTTAGAACACTCAGAACATTTAGAACACTCAGAACATTTAGAACACTCAGAACAATTAGAACATTTAGAACACTCAGAATATTTAGAACACTCAGAACATTTAGAACACTCAGAACAATTAGAACATTTAGAACACTCAGAACATTTAGAACACTCAGAACACTCAGAACATTTAGAACACTCAGATAATTTCGAACACTCAGAACACTCAGAACATTTAGAACACTCAGAACAATTAGAACATTTAGAACACTCAGAACAATTAGAACATTTAGAACACTCAGAACATTTACAACACTCAGAACACTCAGAACATTTAGAACACTCAGAACACTCAGAACATCTAGAACACTCAGAACAATTAGAACATTTAGAACACTCAGAACATTTAGAACACTCAGAACATTTAGAACACTCAGAACATTTAGAACACTCTGAACATTTAGAACATTTAGAACACTCGGAACATTTAGAACACTCAGAACAATTAGAACATTTTGAACACTCAGAACATTTAGAACACTCAGAACTTTTAGAACACTCAGAACAATTAGAAAATTTAGAACACTCAGAACATTTAGAACACTCAGAACACTCAGAACATTTAGAACACTCAGAACAATTAGAACATTTAGAACACTCGGAACATTTAGAACACTCAGAACAATTAGAACATTTTGAACACTCAGAACATTTAGAACACTCAGAACATTTAGAACACTCAGAACAATTAGAAAATGTAGAACACTCAGAACATTTAGAACACTCAGAACACTCAGAACATTTAGAACACTCAGAACAATTAGAACATTTAGAACACTCAGAACATTTAGAACACTCAGAACAATTAGAACATTTAGAACACTCAGAACATTTAGAACACTCAGAACAATTAGAACATTTAGAACACTCAGAACATTTAGAACACTCAGAACATTTAGAACACACAGAACAATTAGAACATTTAGAACACTCAGAACATTTAGAACACTCAGAACACTCAGAACATTTAGAACACTCAGAACATTTAGAACACTCAGAACAATTAGAACATTTAGAACACTCAGAACATTTAGAACACTCAGAACAATTAGAACATTTAGAACACTCATAACATTTAGAACACTCAGAACAATTAGAACATTTAGAACACTCAGAACAATTAGAACATTTAGAACACTCAGAACATTTAGAACACTCAGAACATTTAGAACTCTAAACATTTAGAACATTTAGAACACTCAGAACAATTAGAACATTTAGAACACTCAGAACATTTAGAACACTCAGAACAATTAGAACATTTAGAACACTCAGAACATTTAGAACACTCAGAACATTTAGAACACTCAGAACAATTAGAACATTTAGAACACTCAGAACAATTAGAACATTTAGAACACTCAGAACATTTAGAACACTCAGAACAATCAGAACATTTAGAACACTCAGAACATTTAGAACACTCAGAACAATTAGAATATTTAGAACACTCAGAACATTTAGAACACTCAGAACATTTAGAACACTCAGAACAATTAGAACATTTAGAACACTCAGAACACTCAGAACAATTAGAACATTTAGAACACTCAGAACATTTAGAACACTCAGAACAATTAGAACATTTAGAACACTCAGAACATTTAGAACACTCAGAACATTTAGAACACTCAGAACAATTAGAATATTTAGAACACTCAGAATATTTAGAACACTCAGAACAATTAGAACATTTAGAACACTCAGAACATTTAGAACACTCAGAACACTCAGAACATTTAGAACACTCAGAACAATTAGAACATTTAGAACACTCAGAACATTTAGAACACTCAAAACAATTAGAACATTTAGAACACTCAGAACATTTAGAACACTCAGAACATTTAGAACACTCAGAACATTTAGAACACTCAGAACACTCAGAACATTTAGAACACTCAGAACAATTAGAACATTTAGAACACTCAGAACATTTAGAACACTCAAAACAATTAGAACATTTAGAACACTCAGAACATTTAGAACACTCAGAACATTTAGAACACTCAGAACACTCAGAACATTTAGAACACTCAGAACATTTAGAACACTCAGAAAACTCAGAACATTTAGAACACTCAGAACAATTAGAACATTTAGAACACTCAGAACTATTAGAACATTTAGAACACTCAGAACATTTAGAACACTCAGAACAATTAGAATATTTAGAACACTCAGAACATTTAGAACACTCAGAACATTTAGAACACTCAGAACAATTAGAACATTTAGAACACTCAGAATATTTAGAACACTCAGAACATTTAGAACACTCAGAACAATTAGAACATTTAGAACACTCAGAACATTTAGAACACTCAGAACACTCAGAACATTTAGAACACTCAGATAATTTCGAACACTCAGAACACTCAGAACATTTAGAACACTCAGAACAATTAGAACATTTAGAACACTCAGAACAATTAGAACATTTAGAACACTCAGAACATTTACAACACTCAGAACACTCAGAACATTTAGAACACTCAGAACACTCAGAACATCTAGAACACTCAGAACAATTAGAACATTTAGAACACTCAGAACATTTAGAACACTCAGAACATTTAGAACACTCAGAACATTTAGAACACTCTGAACATTTAGAACATTTAGAACACTCGGAACATTTAGAACACTCAGAACAATTAGAACATTTTGAACACTCAGAACATTTAGAACACTCAGAACATTTTGAACACTCAGAACAATTAGAAAATTTAGAACACTCAGAACATTTAGAACACTCAGAACACTCAGAACATTTAGAACACTCAGAACAATTAGAACATTTAGAACACTCGGAACATTTAGAACACTCAGAACAATTAGAACATTTTGAACACTCAGAACATTTAGAACACTCAGAACATTTAGAACACTCAGAACAATTAGAAAATTTAGAACACTCAGAACATTTAGAACACTCAGAACACTCAGAACATTTAGAACACTCAGAACAATTAGAACATTTAGAACACTCAGAACATTTAGAACACTCAGAACAATTAGAACATTTAGAACACTCAGAACATTTAGAACACTCAGAACAATTAGAACATTTAGAACACTCAGAACATTTAGAACACTCAGAACATTTAGAACACACAGAACAATTAGAACATTTAGAACACTCAGAACATTTAGAACACTCAGAACACTCAGAACATTTAGAACACTCAGAACATTTAGAACACTCAGAACAATTAGAACATTTAGAACACTCAGAACATTTAGAACACTCAGAACAATTAGAACATTTAGAACACTCAGAACATTTAGAACACTCAGAACAATTAGAACATTTAGAACACTCAGAACAATTAGAACATTTAGAACACTCAGAACATTTAGAACACTCAGAACATTTAGAACTCTAAACATTTAGAACATTTAGAACACTCAGAACAATTAGAACATTTAGAACACTCAGAACATTTAGAACACTCAGAACAATTAGAACATTTAGAACACTCAGAACATTTAGAACACTCAGAACATTTAGAACACTCAGAACAATTAGAACATTTAGAACACTCAGAACAATTAGAACATTTAGAACACTCAGAACATTTAGAACACTCAGAACAATCAGAACATTTAGAACACTCAGAACATTTAGAACACTCAGAACATTTAGAACACTCAGAACAATTAGAATATTTAGAACACTCAGAACATTTAGAACACTCAGAACATTTAGAACACTCAGAACAATTAGAACATTTAGAACACTCAGAACACTCAGAACAATTAGAACATTTAGAACACTCAGAACATTTAGAACACTCAGAACAATTAGAACATTTAGAACACTCAGAATATTTAGAACACTCAGAACATTTAGAACACTCAGAACAATTAGAATATTTAGAACACTCAGAATATTTAGAACACTCAGAACAATTAGAACATTTAGAACACTCAGAACATTTAGAACACTCAGAACACTCAGAACATTTAGAACACTCAGAACAATTAGAACATTTAGAACACTCAGAACATTTAGAACACTCAAAACAATTAGAACATTTAGAACACTCAGAACATTTAGAACACTCAGAACATTTAGAACTCTAAACATTTAGAACATTTAGAACACTCAGAACATTTAGAACACTCAAAACAATTAGAACATTTAGAACACTCAAAACACTCAGAACATTTAGAACACTCAGAACATTTAGAACACTCAGAACATTTAGAACACTCAGAACATTTAGAACACTCAGAACATTTAGAACACTCAGAACACTCAGAACACTCAGAACATTTAGAACACTCAGAACAATTAGAACATTTAGAACACTCAGAACATTTAGAACACTCAGAACAATTAGAACATTTAGAACACTCAGAACATTTAGAACACTCAGAACAATTAGAACATTTAGAACACTCAGAACATTTAGAACACTCAGAACATTTAGAACACTCAGAACAATTAGAACATTTAGAACACTCAGAACATTTAGAACACTCAGAACATTTAGAACACTCAGAACAATTAGAACATTTAGAACACTCAGAACATTTAGAACACTCAGAACATTTAGAACACTCAGAACAATTAGAACATTTAGAACACTCAGAACATTTAGAACACTCAGAACAATTAGAACATTTAGAACACTCAGAACATTTAGAACACTCAGAACATTTAGAACACTCAGAACAATTAGAACATTTAGAACACTCAGAACATTTAGAACACTCAGAACACTCAGAACATTTAGAACACTCAGAACATTTAGAACACTCAGAAAACTCAGAACATTTAGAACACTCAGAACAATCAGAACATTTAGAACACTCAGAACATTTAGAACACTCAGAACATTTAGAACACTCAGAACAATTAGAATATTTAGAACACTCAGAACATTTAGAACACTCAGAACATTTAGAACACTCAGAACAATTAGAACATTTAGAACACTCAGAACATTTAGAACACTCAGAACAATCAGAACATTTAGAACACTCAGAACATTTAGAACACTCAGAACATTTAGAACACTCAGAACAATTAGAATATTTAGAACACTCAGAACATTTAGAACACTCAGAACATTTAGAACACTCAGAACAATTAGAACATTTAGAACACTCAGAACACTCAGAACAATTAGAACATTTAGAACACTCAGAACATTTAGAACACTCAGAACAATTAGAACATTTAGAACACTCAGAACATTTAGAACACTCAGAACATTTAGAACACTCAGAACAATTAGAATATTTAGAACACTCAGAATATTTAGAACACTCAGAACAATTAGAACATTTAGAACACTCAGAACATTTAGAACACTCAGAACACTCAGAACATTTAGAACACTCAGAACAATTAGAACATTTAGAACACTCAGAACATTTAGAACACTCAAAACAATTAGAACATTTAGAACACTCAGAACATTTAGAACACTCAGAACATTTAGAACTCTAAACATTTAGAACATTTAGAACACTCAGAACATTTAGAACACTCAAAACAATTAGAACATTTAGAACACTCAAAACACTCAGAACATTTAGAACACTCAGAACATTTAGAACACTCAGAACATTTAGAACACTCAGAACATTTAGAACACTCAGAACATTTAGAACACTCAGAACACTCAGAACACTCAGAACATTTAGAACACTCAGAACAATTAGAACATTTAGAACACTCAGAACATTTAGAACACTCAGAACAATTAGAACATTTAGAACACTCAGAACATTTAGAACACTCAGAACAATTAGAACATTTAGAACACTCAGAACATTTAGAACACTCAGAACATTTAGAACACTCAGAACAATTAGAACATTTAGAACACTCAGAACATTTAGAACACTCAGAACATTTAGAACACTCAGAACAATTAGAACATTTAGAACACTCAGAACATTTAGAACACTCAGAACATTTAGAACACTCAGAACAATTAGAACATTTAGAACACTCAGAACATTTAGAACACTCAGAACAATTAGAACATTTAGAACACTCAGAACATTTAGAACACTCAGAACATTTAGAACACTCAGAACAATTAGAACATTTAGAACACTCAGAACATTTAGAACACTCAGAACACTCAGAACATTTAGAACACTCAGAACATTTAGAACACTCAGAAAACTCAGAACATTTAGAACACTCAGAACAATTAGAACATTTAGAACACTCAGAACAATTAGAACATTTAGAACACTCAGAATATTTAGAACACTCAGAACATTTAGAACACTCAGAACAATTAGAACATTTAGAACACTCAGAACATTTAGAACACTCAGAACACTCAGAACATTTAGAACACTCAGATAATTTCGAACACTCAGAACACTCAGAACATTTAGAACACTCAGAACAATTAGAACATTTAGAACACTCAGAACAATTAGAACATTTAGAACACTCAGAACATTTACAACACTCAGAACACTCAGAACATTTAGAACACTCAGAACACTCAGAACATCTAGAACACTCAGAACAATTAGAATATTTAGAACACTCAGAACATTTAGAACACTCAGAACATTTAGAACACTCTGAACATTTAGAACACTCTGAACATTTAGAACATTTAGAACACTCGGAACATTTAGAACACTCAGAACAATTAGAACATTTTGAACACTCAGAACATTTAGAACACTCAGAACATTTAGAACACTCAGAACAATTAGACAATTTAGAACACTCAGAACATTTAGAACACTCAGAACACTCAGAACATTTAGAACACTCAGAACAATTAGAACATTTAGAACACTCGGAACATTTAGAACACTCAGAACAATTAGAACATTTTGAACACTCAGAACATTTAGAACACTCAGAACATTTAGAACACTCAGAACAATTAGAAAATTTAGAACACTCAGAACATTTAGAACACTCAGAACACTCAGAACATTTAGAACACTCAGAACAATTAGAACATTTAGAACACTCAGAACATTTAGAACACTCAGAACAATTAGAACATTTAGAACACTCAGAACATTTAGAACACTCAGAACAATTAGAACATTTAGAACACTCAGAACATTTAGAACACTCAGAACATTTAGAACACACAGAACAATTAGAACATTTAGAACACTCAGAACATTTAGAACACTCAGAACACTCAGAACATTTAGAACACTCAGAACATTTAGAACACTCAGAACAATTAGAACATTTAGAACACTCAGAACATTTAGAACACTCAGAACAATTAGAACATTTAGAACACTCAGAACATTTAGAACACTCAGAACAATTAGAACATTTAGAACACTCAGAACAATTAGAACATTTAGAACACTCAGAACATTTAGAACACTCAGAACATTTAGAACTCTAAACATTTAGAACATTTAGAACACTCAGAACAATTAGAACATTTAGAACACTCAGAACATTTAGAACACTCAGAACAATTAGAACATTTAGAACACTCAGAACATTTAGAACACTCAGAACATTTAGAACACTCAGAACAATTAGAACATTTAGAACACTCAGAACAATTAGAACATTTAGAACACTCAGAACATTTAGAACACTCAGAACAATTAGAACATTTAGAACACTCAGAACATTTAGAACACTCAGAACATTTAGAACACTCAGAACAATTAGAATATTTAGAACACTCAGAACATTTAGAACACTCAGAACATTTAGAACACTCAGAACAATAAGAACATTTAGAACACTCAGAACACTCAGAACAATTAGAACATTTAGAACACTCAGAACATTTAGAACACTCAGAACAATTAGAACATTTAGAACACTCAGAACATTTAGAACACTCTGAACATTTAGAACACTCAGAACAATTAGAATATTTAGAACACTCAGAATATTTAGAACACTCAGAACAATTAGAACATTTAGAACACTCAGAACATTTAGAACACTCAGAACACTCAGAACATTTAGAACACTCAGAACATTTCGAACACTCAGAACACTCAGAACATTTAGAACACTCAGAACAATTAGAACATTTAGAACACTCAGAACATTTAGAACACTCAGAACAATTAGAACATTTAGAACACTCAGAACATTTAGAACACTCAGAACATTTAGAACACTCAGAACAATTAGAACATTTAGAACACTCAGAACATTTAGAACACTCAGAACACTCAGAACATCTAGAACACTCAGAACAATTAGAACATTTAGAACACTCAGAACATTTAGAACACTCAGAACATTTAGAACACTCAGAACATTTAGAACATTTAGAACACTCGGAACATTTAGAACACTCAGAACAATTAGAACATTTAGAACACTCAGAACATTTAGAACACTCAGAACATTTAGAACACTCAGAACAATTAGAAAATGTAGAACACTCAGAACATTTAGAACACTCAGAACACTCAGAACATTTAGAACACTCAGAACAATTAGAACATTTAGAACACTCAGAACATTTAGAACACTCAGAACAATTAGAACATTTAGAACACTCAGAACATTTAGAACATTTAGAACACTCAGAACATTTAGAACACTCACAACATTTAGAACACTCAGAACAATTAGAACATTTAGAACACTCAGAACATTTAGAACACTCAGAACATTTAGAACACACAGAACAATTAGAACATTTAGAACACTCAGAACATTTAGAACACTCAGAACACTCAGAACATTTAGAACACTCAGAACATTTAGAACACTCAGAACAATTAGAACATTTAGAACACTCAGAACATTTAGAACACTCAGAACAATTAGAACATTTAGAACACTCAGAACATTTAGAACACTCAGAACATTTAGAACACTCAGAACAATTAGAACATTTAGAACACTCAGAACAATTAGAACATTTAGAACACTCAGAACATTTAGAACACTCAGAACAATTAGAACATTTAGAACACTCAGAACATTTAGAACACTCAGAACATTTAGAACACTCAGAACAATTAGAATATTTAGAACACTCAGAACATTTAGAACACTCAGAACATTTAGAACACTCAGAACAATAAGAACATTTAGAACACTCAGAACACTCAGAACAATTAGAACATTTAGAACACTCAGAACATTTAGAACACTCAGAACAATTAGAACATTTAGAACACTCAGAACATTTAGAACACTCAGAACATTTAGAACACTCAGAACAATTAGAATATTTAGAACACTCAGAATATTTAGAACACTCAGAACAATTAGAACATTTAGAACACTCAGAACATTTAGAACACTCAGAACACTCAGAACATTTAGAACACTCAGAACATTTCGAACACTCAGAACACTCAGAACATTTAGAACACTCAGAACAATTAGAACATTTAGAACACTCAGAACATTTAGAACACTCAGAACAATTAGAACATTTAGAACACTCAGAACATTTAGAACACTCAGAACATTTAGAACACTCAGAACAATTAGAACATTTAGAACACTCAGAACATTTAGAACACTCAGAACACTCAGAACATCTAGAACACTCAGAACAATTAGAACATTTAGAACACTCAGAACATTTAGAACACTCAGAACATTTAGAACACTCAGAACATTTAGAACATTTAGAACACTCGGAACATTTAGAACACTCAGAACAATTAGAACATTTAGAACACTCAGAACATTTAGAACACTCAGAACATTTAGAACACTCAGAACAATTAGAAAATGTAGAACACTCAGAACATTTAGAACACTCAGAACACTCAGAACATTTAGAACACTCAGAACAATTAGAACATTTAGAACACTCAGAACATTTAGAACACTCAGAACAATTAGAACATTTAGAACACTCAGAACATTTAGAACATTTAGAACACTCAGAACATTTAGAACACTCACAACATTTAGAACACTCAGAACAATTAGAACATTTAGAACACTCAGAACATTTAGAACACTCAGAACATTTAGAACACACAGAACAATTAGAACATTTAGAACACTCAGAACATTTAGAACACTCAGAACACTCAGAACATTTAGAACACTCAGAACATTTAGAACACTCAGAACAATTAGAACATTTAGAACACTCAGAACATTTAGAACACTCAGAACAATTAGAACATTTAGAACACTCAGAACATTTAGAACACTCAGAACATTTAGAACACTCAGAACAATTAGAACATTTAGAACACTCAGAACAATTAGAACATTTAGAACACTCAGAACATTTAGAACACTCAGAACAATTAGAACATTTAGAACACTCAGAACATTTAGAACACTCAGAACATTTAGAACACTCAGAACAATTAGAATATTTAGAACACTCAGAACATTTAGAACACTCAGAACATTTAGAACACTCAGAACAATAAGAACATTTAGAACACTCAGAACACTCAGAACAATTAGAACATTTAGAACACTCAGAACATTTAGAACACTCAGAACAATTAGAACATTTAGAACACTCAGAACATTTAGAACACTCAGAACATTTAGAACACTCAGAACAATTAGAATATTTAGAACACTCAGAATATTTAGAACACTCAGAACAATTAGAACATTTAGAACACTCAGAACATTTAGAACACTCAGAACACTCAGAACATTTAGAACACTCAGAACATTTCGAACACTCAGAACACTCAGAACATTTAGAACACTCAGAACAATTAGAACATTTAGAACACTCAGAACATTTAGAACACTCAGAACAATTAGAACATTTAGAACACTCAGAACATTTAGAACACTCAGAACATTTAGAACACTCAGAACAATTAGAACATTTAGAACACTCAGAACATTTAGAACACTCAGAACACTCAGAACATCTAGAACACTCAGAACAATTAGAACATTTAGAACACTCAGAACATTTAGAACACTCAGAACATTTAGAACACTCAGAACATTTAGAACATTTAGAACACTCGGAACATTTAGAACACTCAGAACAATTAGAAAATGTAGAACACTCAGAACATTTAGAACACTCAGAACACTCAGAACATTTAGAACACTCAGAACAATTAGAACATTTAGAACACTCAGAACATTTAGAACACTCAGAACAATTAGAACATTTAGAACACTCAGAACATTTAGAACATTTAGAACACTCAGAACATTTAGAACACTCACAACATTTAGAACACTCAGAACAATTAGAACATTTAGAACACTCAGAACATTTAGAACACTCAGAACATTTAGAACACACAGAACAATTAGAACATTTAGAACACTCAGAACATTTAGAACACTCAGTACCCTAAGAACACTCAGAACATTTAGAACACTCAGAACATTTAGAACACTTCAGAACAATTAGAACATTTAGAACACTCAGAACATTTAGAACACTCAGAACAATTAGAACATTTAGAACACTCAGAACATTTAGAACACTCAGAACACTCAGAACATTTAGAACACTCAGAACAATCTAGAACATTTAGAACACTCAGAACATTTAGAACACTCAGAACATTTAGAACTCTAAACATTTAGAACATTTAGAACACTCAGAACATTTAGAACACTTAGAACACTCAGAACATTTAGAACACTCAGAACAATTAGAACATTTAGAACACTCAGAACATTTAGAACACTCAGAACATTTAGAACACTCAGAACAATTAGAACATTTAGAACACTCAGAACATTAGAACACTCAGAACACTCAGAACATTTAGAACACTCAGAACATTAGAACATTTAGAACACTCAGAACATTTAGAACACTCAGAACAATTAGAACATTTAGAACACTCAGAACAATTAGAACATTTAGAACACTCAGAACATTTAGAACACTCAGACAATTAGAACATTAGAACACTCAGAACATTTAGAACACTCAGAACATTTAGAACACTCAGAACAATTAGAACATTTAGAACACTCAGAACATTTAGAACACTCAGAACATTTAGAACACTCAGAACAATTAGAACATTTAGAACACTCAGAACATTTAGAACACTCAGAACATTTAGAACACTCAGAACAATTAGAACATTTAGAACACTCAGAACAATTAGAACATTAGAACACTCAGAACATTTAGAACACTCAGAACATTTAGAACTCTAAACATTAGAACATTTAGAACACTCAGAACAATTAGAACATTTAGAACACTCAGAACATTTAGAACACTCAGAACAATTAGAACATTTAGAACACTCAGAACATTTAGAACACTCAGAACATTTAGAACACTCAGAACAATTAGAACATTTAGAACACTCAGAACAATTAGAACATTTAGAACACTCAGAACATTTAGAACACTCAGAACACTCAGAACATTTAGAACACTCAGAACATTTAGAACACTCAGAACAATTAGAACATTTAGAACACTCAGAACATTTAGAACACTCAGAACAATTAGAACATTTAGAACACTCAGAACATTTAGAACACTCAGAACATTAGAACATTTAGAACACTCAGAACAATTAGAACATTTAGAACACTCAGAACATTTAGAACACTCAGAACATTTAGAACTCTAACATTTAGAACATTTAGAACACTCAGAACAATTAGAACATTAGAACACTCAGAACATTTAGAACACTCAGAACAATTAGAACATTTAGAACACTCAGAACATTTAGAACACTCAGAACATTTAGAACACTCAGAACAATTAGAACATTTAGAACACTCAGAACATTTAGAACACTCAGAACACTCAGAACATTTAGAACACTCAGAACATTTAGAACACTCAGAAAACTCAGAACATTTAGAACACTCAGAACATTAGAACATTAGAACACTCAGAACAATTAGAACATTTAGAACACTCAGAACATTTAGAACACTCAGAACAATTAGAACATTTAGAACACTCAGAACATTTAGAACACTCAGAACATTTAGAACACTCAGAACAATTAGAACATTTAGAACACTCAGAACATTTAGAACACTCAGAACATTTAGAACACTCAGAACAATTAGAACATTTAGAACACTCAGAACATTTAGAACACTCAGAACATTTAGAACACTCAGAACAATTAGAACATTTAGAACACTCAGAACAATTAGAACATTTAGAACACTCAGAACATTTAGAACACTCAGAACATTTAGAACTCTAAACATTTAGAACATTTAGAACACTCAGAACAATTAGAACATTTAGAACACTCAGAACATTTAGAACACTCAGAACAATTAGAACATTTAGAACACTCAGAACATTTAGAACACTCAGAACATTTAGAACACTCAGAACAATTAGAACATTTAGAACACTCAGAACAATTAGAACATTTAGAACACTCAGAACATTTAGAACACTCAGAACAATTAGAACATTTAGAACACTCAGAACATTTAGAACACTCAGAACATTTAGAACACTCAGAACAATTAGAATATTTAGAACACTCAGAACATTTAGAACACTCAGAACATTTAGAACACTCAGAACAATAAGAACATTTAGAACACTCAGAACACTCAGAACAATTAGAACATTTAGAACACTCAGAACATTTAGAACACTCAGAACAATTAGAACATTTAGAACACTCAGAACATTTAGAACACTCAGAACATTTAGAACACTCAGAACAATTAGAATATTTAGAACACTCAGAATATTTAGAACACTCAGAACAATTAGAACATTTAGAACACTCAGAACATTTAGAACACTCAGAACACTCAGAACATTTAGAACACTCAGAACATTTCGAACACTCAGAACACTCAGAACATTTAGAACACTCAGAACAATTAGAACATTTAGAACACTCAGAACATTTAGAACACTCAGAACAATTAGAACATTTAGAACACTCAGAACATTTAGAACACTCAGAACATTTAGAACACTCAGAACAATTAGAACATTTAGAACACTCAGAACATTTAGAACACTCAGAACACTCAGAACATCTAGAACACTCAGAACAATTAGAACATTTAGAACACTCAGAACATTTAGAACACTCAGAACATTTAGAACACTCAGAACATTTAGAACATTTAGAACACTCTGAACATTTAGAACACTCAGATAAATTAGAACATTTAGAACACTCAGAACATTTAGAACACTCAGAACATTTAGAACACTCAGAACAATTAGAAAATGTAGAACACTCAGAACATTTAGAACACTCAGAACATTTAGAACACTCAGAACATTTAGAACATTTAGAACACTCTGAACATTTAGAACACTCAGAACAATTAGAACATTTAGAACACTCAGAACATTTAGAACACTCAGAACATTTAGAACACTCAGAACAATTAGAAAATGTAGAACACTCAGAACATTTAGAACACTCAGAACACTCAGAACATTTAGAACACTCAGAACAATTAGAACATTTAGAACACTCAGAACATTTAGAACACTCAGAACAATTAGAACATTTAGAACACTCAGAACATTTAGAACATTTAGAACACTCAGAACATTTAGAACACTCACAACATTTAGAACACTCAGAACAATTAGAACATTTAGAACACTCAGAACATTTAGAACACTCAGAACATTTAGAACACACAGAACAATTAGAACATTTAGAACACTCAGAACATTTAGAACACTCAGAACACTCAGAACATTTAGAACACTCAGAACATTTAGAACACTCAGAACAATTAGAACATTTAGAACACTCAGAACATTTAGAACACTCAGAACAATTAGAACATTTAGAACACTCAGAACATTTAGAACACTCAGAACAATTAGAACATTTAGAACACTCAGAACAATTAGAACATTTAGAACACTCAGAACATTTAGAACACTCAGAACATTTAGAACTCTAAACATTTAGAACACTCAGAACAATTAGAACATTTAGAACACTCAGAACATTTAGAACACTCAGAACAATTAGAACATTTAGAACACTCAGAACAATTAGAACATTTAGAACACTCAGAACAATTAGAACATTTAGAACACTCAGAACATTTAGAACACTCAGAACAATTAGAACATTTAGAACACTCAGAACATTTAGAACACTCAGAACATTTAGAACACTCAGAACAATTAGAACATTTAGAACACTCAGAACATTTAGAACACTCAGAACATTTAGAACACACAGAACAATTATAACATTTAGAACACTCAGAACATTTAGAACACTCAGAACACTCAGAACATTTAGAACACTCAGAACATTTAGAACACTCAGAACAATTAGAACATTTAGAACACTCAGAACATTTAGAACACTCAGAACAATTAGAACATTTAGAACACTCAGAACATTTAGAACACTCAGAACAATTAGAACATTTAGAAAACTCAGAACAATTAGAACATTTAGAACACTCAGAACATTTAGAACACTCAGAACATTTAGAACTCTAAACATTTAGAACATTTAGAACACTCAGAACAATTAGAACATTTAGAACACTCAGAACATTTAGAACACTCAGAACATTTAGAACACTCAGAACAATTAGAACATTTAGAACACTCAGAACATTTAGAACACTCAGAACACTCAGAACATTTAGAACACTCAGAACATTTAGAACACACAGAACAATTAGAACATTTAGAACACTCAGAACATTTAGAACACTCAGAACACTCAGAACATTTAGAACACTTAGAACATTTAGAACACTCAGAACAATTAGAACATTTAGAACACTCAGAACATTTAGAACACTCAGAACAATTAGAACATTTAGAACACTCAGAACATTTAGAACACTCAGAACAATTAGAACATTTAGAACACTCAGAACAATTAGAACATTTAGAACACTCAGAACATTTAGAACACTCAGAACATTTAGAACTCTAAACATTTAGAACATTTAGAACACTCAGAACAATTAGAACATTTAGAACACTCAGAACATTTAGAACACTCAGAACAATTAGAACATTTAGAACACTCAGAACATTTAGAACACTCAGAACATTTAGAACACTCAGAACAATTAGAACATTTAGAACACTCAGAACATTTAGAACACTCAGAACACTCAGAACATTTAGAACACTCAGAACATTTAGAACACTCAGAAAACTCAGAACATTTAGAACACTCAGAACAATTAGAACATTTAGAACACTCAGAACAATTAGAACATTTAGAACACTCAGAACATTTAGAACACTCAGAACAATTAGAACATTTAGAACACTCAGAACATTTAGAACACTCAGAACATTTAGAACACTCAGAACAATTAGAACATTTAGAACACTCAGAACATTTAGAACACTCAGAACATTTAGAACACACAGAACAATTAGAACATTTAGAACACTCAGAACATTTAGAACACTCAGAACACTCAGAAAATTTAGAACACTCAGAACATTTAGAACACTCAGAACAATTAGAACATTTAGAACACTCAGAACATTTAGAACACTCAGAACAATTAGAACATTTAGAACACTCAGAACATTTAGAACACTCAGAACAATTAGAACATTTAGAAAACTCAGAACAATTAGAACATTTAGAACACTCAGAACATTTAGAACACTCAGAACATTTAGAACTCTAAACATTTAGAACATTTAGAACACTCAGAACAATTAGAACATTTAGAACACTCAGAACATTTAGAACACTCAGAACAATTAGAACATTTAGAACACTCAGAACATTTAGAACACTCAGAACATTTAGAACACTCAGAACAATTAGAACATTTAGAACACTCAGAACATTTAGAACACTCAGAACACTCAGAACATTTAGAACACTCAGAACATTTAGAACACTCAGAAAACTCAGAACATTTAGAACACTCAGAACAATTAGAACATTTAGAACACTCAGAACAATTAGAACACTCAGAACATTTAGAACACTCAGAACAATTAGAACATTTAGAACACTCAGAACAATTAGAACATTTAGAACACTCAGAACATTTAGAACACTCAGAACAATCAGAACATTTAGAACACTCAGAACATTTAGAACACTCAGAACATTTAGAACACTCAGAACAATTAGAATATTTAGAACACTCAGAACATTTAGAACACTCAGAACATTTAGAACACTCAGAACAATTAGAACATTTAGAACACTCAGAACACTCAGAACAATTAGAACATTTAGAACACTCAGAACATTTAGAACACTCAGAACAATTAGAACATTTAGAACACTCAGAACATTTAGAACACTCAGAACATTTAGAACACTCAGAACAATTAGAATATTTAGAACACTCAGAATATTTAGAACACTCAGAACAATTAGAACATTTAGAACACTCAGAACATTTAGAACACTCAGAACACTCAGAACATTTAGAACACTCAGAACAATTAGAACATTTAGAACACTCAGAACATTTAGAACACTCAAACAATTAGAACATTTAGAACACTCAGAACATTTAGAACACTCAGAACATTTAGAACTCTAAACATTTAGAACATTTAGAACACTCAGAACATTTAGAACACTCAAAACAATTAGAACATTTAGAACACTCAAAACACTCAGAACATTTAGAACACTCAGAACATTTAGAACACTCAGAACATTTAGAACACTCAGAACATTTAGAACACTCAGAACACTCAGAACACTCAGAACATTTAGAACACTCAGAACAATTAGAACATTTAGAACACTCAGAACATTTAGAACACTCAGAACAATTAGAACATTTAGAACACTCAGAACATTTAGAACACTCAGAACAATTAGAACATTTAGAACACTCAGAACATTTAGAACACTCAGAACATTTAGAACACTCAGAACAATTAGAACATTTAGAACACTCAGAACATTTAGAACACTCAGAACAATTAGAACATTTAGAACACTCAGAACATTTAGAACACTCAGAACAATTAGAACATTTAGAACACTCAGAACAATTAGAACATTTAGAACACTCAGAACAATTAGAACATTTAGAACACTCAGAACATTTAGAACACTCAGAACAATCAGAACATTTAGAACTTAGAACACTCAGAACATTTAGAACACTCAGAACATTTAGAACACTCAGAACAATTAGAACATTTAGAACACTCAGAACATTTAGAACACTCAGAACATTTAGAACACTCAGAACAATTAGAACATTTAGAACACTCAGAACACTCAGAACAATTAGAACATTTAGAACACTCAGAACATTTAGAACACTCAGAACAATTAGAACATTTAGAACACTCAGAACATTTAGAACACTCAGACAAAGACATTTAGAACACTCAGAACAATTAGAACATTTAGAACACTCAGAACATTTAGAACACTCAGAACAATTAGAACATTTAGAACACTCAGAACATTTAGAACACTCAGAACACTCAGAACATTTAGAACACTCAGAACAATTAGAACATTTAGAACACTCAGAACATTTAGAACACTCAGAACAATTAGAACATTTAGAACACTCAGAACATTTAGAACACTCAGAACATTTAGAACACTAGAACACTTAGAACATTTAGAACACTCAGAACATTTAGAACACTCAGAACAATTAGAACATTAGAACACTCAGAACATTTAGAACACTCAGAACATTTAGAACACTCAGAACAATTAGAACACTAGAACATTTAGAACACTCAGAACATTTAGAACACTCAGAACACTTAGAACATTTAGAACACTCAGAACAATTAGAACATTTAGAACACTCAGAACATTTAGAACACTCAGAACAATTAGAACATTTAGAACACTCAGAACATTTAGAACACTCAGAACAATTAGAACATTTAGAACACTCAGAACATTTAGAACACTCAGAACATTTAGAACACTCAGAACAATTAGAACATTTAGAACACTCAGAACATTTAGAACACTCAGAACAATAGAACATTTAGAACACTCAGAACATTTAGAACACTCAGAACAATTAGAACATTTAGAACACTCAGAACATTTAGAACACTCAGAACAATTAGAACATTTAGAACACTCAGAACATTTAGAACACTCAGAACAATTAGAACATTTAGAACACTCAGAACATTTAGAACACTCAGAACACTAGAACATTTAGAACACTCAGAACAATTAGAACATTTAGAACACTCAGAACATTTAGAACACTCAGAACAATTAGAACATTTAGAACACTCAGAACATTTAGAACACTCAGAACAATTAGAACATTTAGAACACTCAGAACATTTAGAACACTCAGAACAATTAGAACATTTAGAACACTCAGAACATTTAGAACACTCAGAACATTTAGAACACTCAGAACAATTAGAACATTTAGAACACTCAGAACATTTAGAACACTCAGAACATTTAGAACACTCAGAACAATTAGAACATTTAGAACACTCAGAACATTTAGAACACTCAGAACATTTAGAACACTCAGAACAATTAGAACATTTAGAACACTCAGAACATTTAGAACACTCAGAACAATTAGAACATTTAGAACACTCAGAACAATTAGAACATTTAGAACACTCAGAACAATTAGAACATTTAGAACACTCAGAACATTTAGAACACTCAGAACAATCAGAACATTTAGAACACTCAGAACATTTAGAACACTCAGAACATTTAGAACACTCAGAACAATTAGAATATTTAGAACACTCAGAACATTTAGAACACTCAGAACATTTAGAACACTCAGAACAATTAGAACATTTAGAACACTCAGAACACTCAGAACAATTAGAACATTTAGAACACTCAGAACATTTAGAACACTCAGAACAATTAGAACATTTAGAACACTCAGAACATTTAGAACACTCAGAACATTTAGAACACTCAGAACAATTAGAATATTTAGAACACTCAGAATATTTAGAACACTCAGAACAATTAGAACATTTAGAACACTCAGAACATTTAGAACACTCAGAACACTCAGAACATTTAGAACACTCAGAACAATTAGAACATTTAGAACACTCAGAACATTTAGAACACTCAAAACAATTAGAACATTTAGAACACTCAGAACATTTAGAACACTCAGAACATTTAGAACTCTAAACATTTAGAACATTTAGAACACTCAGAACATTTAGAACACTCAAAACAATTAGAACATTTAGAACACTCAGAACACTCAGAACATTTAGAACACTCAGAACATTTAGAACACTCAGAACATTTAGAACACTCAGAACATTTAGAACACTCAGAACACTCAGAACACTCAGAACATTTAGAACACTCAGAACAATTAGAACATTTAGAACACTCAGAACATTTAGAACACTCAGAACAATTAGAACATTTAGAACACTCAGAACATTTAGAACACTCAGAACAATTAGAACATTTAGAACACTCAGAACATTTAGAACACTCAGAACATTTAGAACACTCAGAACAATTAGAACATTTAGAACACTCAGAACATTTAGAACACTCAGAACAATTAGAACATTTAGAACACTCAGAACATTTAGAACACTCAGAACAATTAGAACATTTAGAACACTCAGAACAATTAGAACATTTAGAACACTCAGAACAATTAGAACATTTAGAACACTCAGAACATTTAGAACACTCAGAACAATCAGAACATTTAGAACACTCAGAACATTTAGAACACTCAGAACATTTAGAACACTCAGAACAATTAGAATATTTAGAACACTCAGAACATTTAGAACACTCAGAACATTTAGAACACTCAGAACAATTAGAACATTTAGAACACTCAGAACACTCAGAACAATTAGAACATTTAGAACACTCAGAACATTTAGAACACTCAGAACAATTAGAACATTTAGAACACTCAGAACATTTAGAACACTCAGAACATTTAGAACACTCAGAACAATTAGAATATTTAGAACACTCAGAATATTTAGAACACTCAGAACAATTAGAACATTTAGAACACTCAGAACATTTAGAACACTCAGAACACTCAGAACATTTAGAACACTCAGAACAATTAGAACATTTAGAACACTCAGAACATTTAGAACACTCAAAACAATTAGAACATTTAGAACACTCAGAACATTTAGAACACTCAGAACATTTAGAACTCTAAACATTTAGAACATTTAGAACACTCAGAACATTTAGAACACTCAAAACAATTAGAACATTTAGAACACTCAAACACTCAGAACATTTAGAACACTCAGAACATTTAGAACACTCAGAACATTTAGAACACTCAGAACATTTAGAACACTCAGAACATTTAGAACACTCAGAACACTCAGAACATTTAGAACACTCAGAACAATTAGAACATTTAGAACACTCAGAACATTTAGAACACTCAGAACAATTAGAACATTTAGAACACTCAGAACATTTAGAACACTCAGAACAATTAGAACATTTAGAACACTCAGAACATTTAGAACACTCAGAACATTTAGAACACACAGAACAATTAGAACATTTAGAACACTCAGAACATTTAGAACACTCAGAACACTCAGAACATTTAGAACACTCAGAACATTTAGAACACTCAGAACAATTAGAACATTTAGAACACTCAGAACATTTAGAACACTCAGAACAATTAGAACATTTAGAACACTCAGAACAATTAGAACATTTAGAACACTCAGAACATTTAGAACACTCAGAACATTTAGAACTCTAAACATTTAGAACATTTAGAACACTCAGAACAATTAGAACATTTAGAACACTCAGAACATTTAGAACACTCAGAACAATTAGAACATTTAGAACACTCAGAACATTTAGAACACTCAGAACATTTAGAACACTCAGAACAATTAGAACATTTAGAACACTCAGAACAATTAGAACATTTAGAACACTCAGAACATTTAGAACACTCAGAACAATTAGAACATTTAGAACACTCAGAACATTTAGAACACTCAGAACAATTAGAACATTTAGAACACTCAGAACATTTAGAACACTCAGAACAATTAGAACATTTAGAACACTCAGAACATTTAGAACACTCAGAACATTTAGAACACTCAGAACAATTAGAACATTTAGAACACTCAGAACATTTAGAACACTCAGAACATTTAGAACACTCAGAACAATTAGAACATTTAGAACACTCAGAACATTTAGAACACTCAGAACATTTAGAACACTCAGAACAATTAGAACATTTAGAACACTCAGAACATTTAGAACACTCAGAACAATTAGAACATTTAGAACACTCAGAACAATTAGAACATTTAGAACACTCAGAACAATTAGAACATTTAGAACACTCAGAACATTTAGAACACTCAGAACAATCAGAACATTTAGAACACTCAGAACATTTAGAACACTCAGAACATTTAGAACACTCAGAACAATTAGAATATTTAGAACACTCAGAACATTTAGAACACTCAGAACATTTAGAACACTCAGAACAATTAGAACATTTAGAACACTCAGAACACTCAGAACAATTAGAACATTTAGAACACTCAGAACATTTAGAACACTCAGAACAATTAGAACATTTAGAACACTCAGAACATTTAGAACACTCAGAACATTTAGAACACTCAGAACAATTAGAATATTTAGAACACTCAGAATATTTAGAACACTCAGAACAATTAGAACATTTAGAACACTCAGAACATTTAGAACACTCAGAACACTCAGAACATTTAGAACACTCAGAACAATTAGAACATTTAGAACACTCAGAACATTTAGAACACTCAAAACAATTAGAACATTTAGAACACTCAGAACATTTAGAACACTCAGAACATTTAGAACTCTAAACATTTAGAACATTTAGAACACTCAGAACATTTAGAACACTCAGAACAATTAGAACATTTAGAACACTCAAAACACTCAGAACATTTAGAACACTCAGAACATTTAGAACACTCAGAACATTTAGAACACTCAGAACATTTAGAACACTCAGAACATTTAGAACACTCAGAACACTCAGAACATTTAGAACACTCAGAACAATTAGAACATTTAGAACACTCAGAACATTTAGAACACTCAGAACAATTAGAACATTTAGAACCCTCAGAACATTTAGAACACTCAGAACAATTAGAACATTTAGAACACTCAGAACATTTAGAACACTCAGAACATTTAGAACACACAGAACAATTAGAACATTTAGAACACTCAGAACATTTAGAACACTCAGAACACTCAGAACATTTAGAACACTCAGAACATTTAGAACACTCAGAACAATTAGAACATTTAGAACACTCAGAACATTTAGAACACTCAGAACAATTAGAACATTTAGAACACTCAGAACATTTAGAACACTCAGAACAATTAGAACATTTAGAACACTCAGAACAATTAGAACATTTAGAACACTCAGAACATTTAGAACACTCAGAACATTTAGAACTCTAAACATTTAGAACATTTAGAACACTCAGAACAATTAGAACATTTAGAACACTCAGAACATTTAGAACACTCAGAACAATTAGAACATTTAGAACACTCAGAACATTTAGAACACTCAGAACATTTAGAACACTCAGAACAATTAGAACATTTAGAACACTCAGAACAATTAGAACATTTAGAACACTCAGAACATTTAGAACACTCAGAACAATTAGAACATTTAGAACACTCAGAACATTTAGAACACTCAGAACATTTAGAACACTCAGAACAATTAGAATATTTAGAACACTCAGAACATTTAGAACACTCAGAACAATAAGAACATTTAGAACACTCAGAACACTCAGAACAATTAGAACATTTAGAACACTCAGAACATTTAGAACACTCAGAACAATTAGAACATTTAGAACACTCAGAACATTTAGAACACTCAGAACATTTAGAACACTCAGAACAATTAGAATATTTAGAACACTCAGAATATTTAGAACACTCAGAACAATTAGAACATTTAGAACACTCAGAACATTTAGAACACTCAGAACACTCAGAACATTTAGAACACTCAGAACATTTCGAACACTCAGAACACTCAGAACATTTAGAACACTCAGAACAATTAGAACATTTAGAACACTCAGAACATTTAGAACACTCAGAACAATTAGAACATTTAGAACACTCAGAACATTTAGAACACTCAGAACATTTAGAACACTCAGAACAATTAGAACATTTAGAACACTCAGAACATTTAGAACACTCAGAACATTTAGAACTCTAAACATTTAGAACATTTAGAACACTCAGAACAATTAGAACATTTAGAACACTCAGAACATTTAGAACACTCAGAACATTTAGAACACTCAGAACAATTAGAACATTTAGAACACTCAGAACAATTAGAACATTTAGAACACTCAGAACATTTAGAACACTCAGAACAATTAGAACATTTAGAACACTCAGAACATTTAGAACACTCAGAACATTTAGAACACTCAGAACAATTAGAATATTTAGAACACTCAGAACATTTAGAACACTCAGAACATTTAGAACACTCAGAACAATAAGAACATTTAGAACACTCAGAACACTCAGAACAATTAGAACATTTAGAACACTCAGAACATTTAGAACACTCAGAACAATTATAACATTTAGAACACTCAGAACATTTAGAACACTCAGAACATTTAGAACACTCAGAACAATTAGAATATTTAGAACACTCAGAATATTTAGAACACTCAGAACAATTAGAACATTTAGAACACTCAGAACATTTAGAACACTCAGAACACTCAGAACATTTAGAACACTCAGAACATTTAGAACACTCAGAACAATTAGAATATTTAGAACACTCAGAACATTTAGAACACTCAGAACAATAAGAACATTTAGAACACTCAGAACACTCAGAACAATTAGAACATTTAGAACACTCAGAACATTTAGAACACTCAGAACAATTAGAACATTTAGAACACTCAGAACATTTAGAACACTCAGAACATTTAGAACACTCAGAACAATTAGAATATTTAGAACACTCAGAATATTTAGAACACTCAGAACAATTAGAACATTTAGAACACTCAGAACATTTAGAACACTCAGAACACTCAGAACATTTAGAACACTCAGAACATTTCGAACACTCAGAACACTCAGAACATTTAGAACACTCAGAACAATTAGAACATTTAGAACACTCAGAACATTTAGAACACTCAGAACAATTAGAACATTTAGAACACTCAGAACATTTAGAACACTCAGAACATTTAGAACACTCAGAACAATTAGAACATTTAGAACACTCAGAACATTTAGAACACTCAGAACATTTAGAACTCTAAACATTTAGAACATTTAGAACACTCAGAACAATTAGAACATTTAGAACACTCAGAACATTTAGAACACTCAGAACATTTAGAACACTCAGAACAATTAGAACATTTAGAACACTCAGAACAATTAGAACATTTAGAACACTCAGAACATTTAGAACACTCAGAACAATTAGAACATTTAGAACACTCAGAACATTTAGAACACTCAGAACATTTAGAACACTCAGAACAATTAGAATATTTAGAACACTCAGAACATTTAGAACACTCAGAACATTTAGAACACTCAGAACAATAAGAACATTTAGAACACTCAGAACACTCAGAACAATTAGAACATTTAGAACACTCAGAACATTTAGAACACTCAGAACAATTATAACATTTAGAACACTCAGAACATTTAGAACACTCAGAACATTTAGAACACTCAGAACAATTAGAATATTTAGAACACTCAGAATATTTAGAACACTCAGAACAATTAGAACATTTAGAACACTCAGAACATTTAGAACACTCAGAACACTCAGAACATTTAGAACACTCAGAACATTTCGAACACTCAGAACACTCAGAACATTTAGAACACTCAGAACAATTAGAACATTTAGAACACTCAGAACATTTAGAACACTCAGAACAATTAGAACATTTAGAACACTCAGAACATTTAGAACACTCAGAACATTTAGAACACTCAGAACAATTAGAACATTTAGAACACTCAGAACATTTAGAACACTCAGAACACTCAGAACATCTAGAACACTCAGAACAATTAGAACATTTAGAACACTCAGAACATTTAGAACACTCAGAACATTTAGAACACTCAGAACATTTAGAACATTTAGAACACTCGGAACATTTAGAACACTCAGAACAATTAGAACATTTAGAACACTCAGAACATTTAGAACACTCAGAACATTTAGAACACTCAGAACAATTAGAAAATGTAGAACACTCAGAACATTTAGAACACTCAGAACACTCAGAACATTTAGAACACTCAGAACAATTAGAACATTTAGAACACTCAGAACATTTAGAACACTCAGAACAATTAGAACATTTAGAACACTCAGAACATTTAGAACATTTAGAACACTCAGAACATTTAGAACACTCACAACATTTAGAACACTCAGAACAATTAGAACATTTAGAACACTCAGAACATTTAGAACACTCAGAACATTTAGAACACACAGAACAATTAGAACATTTAGAACACTCAGAACATTTAGAACACTCAGAACACTCAGAACATTTAGAACACTCAGAACATTTAGAACACTCAGAACAATTAGAACATTTAGAACACTCAGAACATTTAGAACACTCAGAACAATTAGAACATTTAGAACACTCAGAACATTTAGAACACTCAGAACAATTAGAACATTTAGAACACTCAGAACAATTAGAACATTTAGAACACTCAGAACATTTAGAACACTCAGAACATTTAGAACTCTAAACATTTAGAACATTTAGAACACTCAGAACAATTAGAACATTTAGAACACTCAGAACATTTAGAACACTCAGAACAATTAGAACATTTAGAACACTCAGAACATTTAGAACACTCAGAACATTTAGAACACTCAGAACAATTAGAACATTTAGAACACTCAGAACATTTAGAACACTCAGAACACTCAGAACATTTAGAACACTCAGAACATTTAGAACACTCAGAAAACTCAGAACATTTAGAACACTCAGAACAATTAGAACATTTAGAACACTCAGAACAATTAGAACATTTAGAACACTCAGAACATTTAGAACACTCAGAACATTTAGAACACTCAGAACAATTAGAACATTTAGAACACTCAGAACATTTAGAACACTCAGAACATTTAGAACACACAGAACAATTAGAACATTTAGAACACTCAGAACATTTAGAACACTCAGAACACTCAGAACATTTAGAACACTCAGAACATTTAGAACACTCAGAACAATTAGAACATTTAGAACACTCAGAACATTTAGAACACTCAGAACAATTAGAACATTTAGAACACTCAGAACATTTAGAACACTCAGAACAATTAGAACATTTAGAAAACTCAGAACAATTAGAACATTTAGAACACTCAGAACATTTAGAACACTCAGAACATTTAGAACTCTAAACATTTAGAACATTTAGAACACTCAGAACAATTAGAACATTTAGAACACTCAGAACATTTAGAACACTCAGAACAATTAGAACATTTAGAACACTCAGAACATTTAGAACACTCAGAACATTTAGAACACTCAGAACAATTAGAACATTTAGAACACTCAGAACATTTAGAACACTCAGAACACTCAGAACATTTAGAACACTCAGAACATTTAGAACACACAGAACAATTAGAACATTTAGAACACTCAGAACATTTAGAACACTCAGAACACTCAGAACATTTAGAACACTCAGAACATTTAGAACACTCAGAACAATTAGAACATTTAGAACACTCAGAACATTTAGAACACTCAGAACAATTAGAACATTTAGAACACTCAGAACATTTAGAACACTCAGAACAATTAGAACATTTAGAACACTCAGAACAATTAGAACATTTAGAACACTCAGAACATTTAGAACACTCAGAACATTTAGAACTCTAAACATTTAGAACATTTAGAACACTCAGAACAATTAGAACATTTAGAACACTCAGAACATTTAGAACACTCAGAACAATTAGAACATTTAGAACACTCAGAACATTTAGAACACTCAGAACATTTAGAACACTCAGAACAATTAGAACATTTAGAACACTCAGAACATTTAGAACACTCAGAACACTCAGAACATTTAGAACACTCAGAACATTTAGAACACTCAGAAAACTCAGAACATTTAGAACACTCAGAACAATTAGAACATTTAGAACACTCAGAACAATTAGAACATTTAGAACACTCAGAACATTTAGAACACTCAGAACAATTAGAACATTTAGAACACTCAGAACATTTAGAACACTCAGAACATTTAGAACACTCAGAACAATTAGAACATTTAGAACACTCAGAACATTTAGAACACTCAGAACACTCAGAACATTTAGAACACTCAGAACATTTAGAACACTCAGAAAACTCAGAACATTTAGAACACTCAGAACAATTAGAACATTTAGAACACTCAGAACAATTAGAACATTTAGAACACTCAGAACATTTAGAACACTCAGAACAATTAGAACATTTAGAACACTCAGAACATTTAGAACACTCAGAACATTTAGAACACTCAGAACAATTAGAACATTTAGAACACTCAGAACATTTAGAACACTCAGAACATTTAGAACACACAGAACAATTAGAACATTTAGAACACTCAGAACATTTAGAACACTCAGAACACTCAGAAAATTTAGAACACTCAGAACATTTAGAACACTCAGAACAATTAGAACATTTAGAACACTCAGAACATTTAGAACACTCAGAACAATTAGAACATTTAGAACACTCAGAACATTTAGAACACTCAGAACACTCAGAACATTTAGAACACTCAGAACATTTAGAACACTCAGAACAATTAGAACATTTAGAACACTCAGAACAATTAGAACATTTAGAACACTCAGAACATTTAGAACACTCAGAACAATTAGAACATTTAGAACACTCAGAACATTTAGAACACTCAGAACATTTAGAACACTCAGAACACTCAGAACATTTAGAACACTCAGAACATTTAGAACACTCAGAACAATTAGAACATTTAGAACACTCAGAACATTTAGAACACTCAGAACAATTAGAACATTTAGAACACTCAGAACATTTAGAACACTCAGAACAATTAGAACATTTAGAACACTCAGAACAATTAGAACACTCAGAACATTTAGAACTCTAAACATTTAGAACATTTAGAACACTCAGAACAATTAGAACATTTAGAACACTCAGAACATTTAGAACACTCAGAACAATTAGAACACTCAGAACATTTAGAACACTCAGAACATTTAGAACACTCAGAACAATTAGAACATTTAGAACACTCAGAACATTTAGAACACTCAGAACACTCAGAACATTTAGAACACTCAGAACATTTAGAACACTCAGAAAACTCAGAACATTTAGAACACTCAGAACAATTAGAACATTTAGAACACTCAGAACATTTAGAACACTCAGAACAATTAGAACATTTAGAACACTCAGAACATTTAGAACACTCAGAACATTTAGAACACTCAGAACAATTAGAACATTTAGAACACTCAGAACATTTAGAACACTCAGAACATTTAGATCACTCAGATAAATTAGAATATTTAGAACACTCAGAACATTTAGAACACTCAGAACATTTAGAACAATCAGAACAATTAGAACATTTAGAACACTCAGAACACTCAGAACAATTAGAACATTTAGAACACTCAGAACATTTAGAACACTCAGAACAATTAGAACATTTAGAACACTCAGAACATTTAGAACACTCAGAACAATTAGAACATTTAGAACACTCAGAACATTTAGAACACTCAGAACAATTAGAACATTTAGAACACTCAGAACATTTAGAACACTCAGAACATTTAGAACACTCAGAACACTCAGAACATTTAGAACACTCAGAACATTTAGAACACTCAGAACAATTAGAACATTTAGAACACTCAGAACATTTAGAACACTCAGAACAATTAGAACATTTAGAACACTCAGAACATTTAGAACACTCAGAACAATTAGAACATTTAGAACACTCAGAACAATTAGAACACTCAGAACATTTAGAACTCTAAACATTTAGAACATTTAGAACACTCAGAACAATTAGAACATTTAGAACACTCAGAACATTTAGAACACTCAGAACAATTAGAACACTCAGAACATTTAGAACACTCAGAACATTTAGAACACTCAGAACAATTAGAACATTTAGAACACTCAGAACATTTAGAACACTCAGAACATTCAGAACATTTAGAACACTCAGAACATTTAAAACACTCAGAACAATTAGAACATTTAGAACACTCAGAACATTTAGAACACTCAGAACATTTAGAACACTCAGAACATTTAGAACACTCAGAATAATTAGAACATTTAGAACACTCAGAACATTTAGAACACTCAGAACACTCAGAACATCTAGAACACTCAGAACAATTAGAACATTTAGAACACTCAGAACATTTAGAACACTCAGAACATTTAGAACACTCAGAACATTTAGAACACTCAGAACATTTAGAACATTTAGAACACTCGGAACATTTAGAACACTCAGAACAATTAGAACATTTAGAACACTCAGAACATTTAGAACACTCAGAACATTTAGAACACTCAGAACAATTAGAAAATTTAGAACACTCAGAACATTTAGAACACTGAGAACACTCAGAACATTTAGAACACTCAGAACAATTAGAACATTTAGAACACTCAGAACATTTAGAACACTCAGAACAATTAGAACATTTAGAACACTCAGAACATTTAGAACACTCAGAACAATTAGAACATTTAGAACACTCAGAACATTTAGAACACTCAGAACATTTAGAACACTCAGAACAATTAGAACATTTAGAACACTCAGAACATTTAGAACACTCAGAACACTCAGAACATTTAGAACACTCAGAACATTTAGAACACTCAGAACAATTAGAACATTTAGAACACTCAGAACAATTAGAACATTTAGAACACTCAGAACATTTAGAAAACTCAGAACAATTAGAACATTTAGAACACTCAGAACATTTAGAACACTCAGAACATTTAGAACACTCAGAACACTCAGAACATTTAGAACACTCAGAACATTTAGAACACTCAGAACAATTAGAACATTTAGAACACTCAGAACATTTAGAACACTCAGAACACTCAGAACATTTAGAACACTCAGAACATTTAGAACACTCAGAACAATTAGAACATTTAGAACACTCAGAACACTCAGAACAATTAGAACATTTAGAACACTCAGAACATTTAGAACACTCAGAACAATTAGAACATTTAGAACACTCAGAACATTTAGAACACTCAGAACATTTAGAACACTCAGAACAATTAGAACATTTAGAACACTCAGAACATTTAGAACACTCAGAACATTTAGAACACTCAGAACAATTAGAACATTTAGAACACTCAGAACACTCAGAACAATTAGAACATTTAGAACACTCAGAACATTTAGAACACTCAGAACAATTAGAACATTTAGAACACTCAGAACATTTAGAACACTCAGAACATTTAGAACACTCAGAACAATTAGAACATTTAGAACACTCAGAACATTTAGAACACTCAGAACATTTAGAACACTCAGAACATTTAGAACACTCAGAATAATTAGAACATTTAGAACACTCAGAACATTTAGAACACTCAGAACACTCAGAACATCTAGAACACTCAGAACAATTAGAACATTTAGAACACTCAGAACATTTAGAACACTCAGAACATTTAGAACACTCAGAACATTTAGAACACTCAGAACATTTAGAACATTTAGAACACTCGGAACATTTAGAACACTCAGAACTATTAGAACATTTAGAACACTCAGAACAATTAGAACACTCAGAACATTTAGAACTCTAAACATTTAGAACATTTAGAACACTCAGAACAATTAGAACATTTAGAACACTCAGAACATTTAGAACACTCAGAACAATTAGAACACTCAGAACATTTAGAACACTCAGAACATTTAGAACACTCAGAACAATTAGAACATTTAGAACACTCAGAACATTTAGAACACTCAGAACACTCAGAACATTTAGAACACTCAGAACATTTAGAACACTCAGAACAATTAGAACATTTAGAACACTCAGAACATTTAGAACACTCAGAACATTTAGAACACTCAGAACATTTAGAACACTCAGAATAATTAGAACATTTAGAACACTCAGAACATTTAGAACACTCAGAACACTCAGAACATCTAGAACACTCAGAACAATTAGAACATTTAGAACACTCAGAACATTTAGAACACTCAGAACATTTAGAACACTCAGAACATTTAGAACACTCAGAACATTTAGAACATTTAGAACACTCGGAACATTTAGAACACTCAGAACAATTAGAACATTTAGAACACTCAGAACATTTAGAACACTCAGAACATTTAGAACACTCAGAACAATTAGAAAATTTAGAACACTCAGAACATTTAGAACACTGAGAACACTCAGAACATTTAGAACACTCAGAACAATTAGAACATTTAGAACACTCAGAACATTTAGAACACTCAGAACAATTAGAACATTTTGAACACTCAGAACATTTAGAACACTCAGAACAATTAGAACATTTAGAACACTCAGAACATTTAGAACACTCAGAACATTTAGAACACTCAGAACAATTAGAAAATTTAGAACACTCAGAACATTTAGAACACTCAGAACACTCAGAACATTTAGAACACTCAGAACATTTAGAACACTCAGAACAATTAGAACATTTAGAACACTCAGAACAATTAGAACATTTAGAACACTCAGAACATTTAGAACACTCAGAACAATTAGAACATTTAGAACACTCAGAACATTTAGAACACTCAGAACATTTAGAACACTCAGAACACTCAGAACATTTAGAACACTCAGAACATTTAGAACACTCAGAACAATTAGAACATTTAGAACACTCAGAACATTTAGAACACTCAGAACAATTAGAACATTTAGAACACTCAGAACATTTAGAACACTCAGAACATTTAGAACACTCAGAACAATTAGAACATTTAGAACACTCAGAACACTCAGAACAATTAGAACATTTAGAACACTCAGAACATTTAGAACACTCAGAACAATTAGAACATTTAGAACACTCAGAACATTTAGAACACTCAGAACAATTAGAAAATTTAGAACACTCAGAACATTTAGAACACTGAGAACACTCAGAACATTTAGAACACTCAGAACAATTAGAACATTTAGAACACTCAGAACATTTAGAACACTCAGAACAATTAGAACATTTTGAACACTCAGAACATTTAGAACACTCAGAACAATTAGAACATTTAGAACACTCAGAACATTTAGAACACTCAGAACATTTAGAACACTCAGAACAATTAGAACATTTAGAACACTCAGAACATTTAGAACACTCAGAACACTCAGAACATTTAGAACACTCAGAACATTTAGAACACTCAGAACAATTAGAACATTTAGAACACTCAGAACAATTAGAACATTTAGAACACTCAGAACATTTAGAACACTCAGAACAATTAGAACATTTAGAACACTCAGAACATTTAGAACACTCAGAACATTTAGAACACTCAGAACACTCAGAACATTTAGAACACTCAGAACATTTAGAACACTCAGAACAATTAGAACATTTAGAACACTCAGAACATTTAGAACACTCAGAACAATTAGAACATTTAGAACACTCAGAACATTTAGAACACTCAGAACATTTAGAACACTCAGAACAATTAGAACATTTAGAACACTCAGAACACTCAGAACAATTAGAACATTTAGAACACTCAGAACATTTAGAACACTCAGAACAATTAGAACATTTAGAACACTCAGAACATTTAGAACACTCAGAACATTTAGAACACTCAGAACAATTAGAACATTTAGAACACTCAGAACATTTAGAACACTCAGAACATTTAGAACACTCAGAACAATTAGAACATTTAGAACACTCAGAACACTCAGAACAATTAGAACATTTAGAACACTCAGAACATTTAGAACACTCAGAACAATTAGAACATTTAGAACACTCAGAACATTTAGAACACTCAGACCATTTAGAACACTCAGAACAATTAGAACATTTAGAACACTCAGAACATTTAGAACACTCAGAACATTTAGAACACTCAGAACATTTAGAACACTCAGAATAATTAGAACATTTAGAACACTCAGAACATTTAGAACACTCAGAACACTCAGAACATCTAGAACACTCAGAACAATTAGAACATTTAGAACACTCAGAACATTTAGAACACTCAGAACATTTAGAACACTCAGAACATTTAGAACACTCAGAACATTTAGAACATTTAGAACACTCGGAACATTTAGAACACTCAGAACAATTAGAACATTTAGAACACTCAGAACATTTAGAACACTCAGAACATTTAGAACACTCAAAACAATTAGAAAATTTAGAACACTCAGAACATTTAGAACACTCAGAACAATTTAGAACATTTAGAACACTCGTAACATTTAGAACACTCAGAACAATTAGAACATTTAGAACACTCAGAACATTTAGAACACTCAGAACATTTAGAACACTCAGAACAATTAGAAAATTTAGAACACTCAGAACATTTAGAACACTGAGAACACTCAGAACATTTAGAACACTCAGAACAATTAGAACATTTAGAACACTCAGAACATTTAGAACACTCAGAACAATTAGAACATTTAGAACACTCAGAACATTTAGAACACTCAGAACAATTAGAACATTTAGAACACTCAGAACATTTAGAACACTCAGAACAATTAGAACATTTAGAACACTCAGAACATTTAGAACACTCAGAACACTCAGAACATTTAGAACACTCAGAACATTTAGAACACTCAGAACAATTAGAACATTTAGAACACTCAGAACAATTAGAACATTTAGAACACTCAGAACATTTAGAACACTCAGAACAATTAGAACATTTAGAACAATCAGAACATTTAGAACACTCAGAACATTTAGAACACTCAGAACAATTAGAACATTTAGAACACTCAGAACATTTAGAACACTCAGAACATTTAGAACACTCAGAACATTTAGAACACTCAGAACATTTAGAACATTTAGAACACTCAGAACATTTAGAACACTCAGAACAATTAGAACATTTAGAACACTCAGAACATTTAGAACACTCAGAACATTTAGAACACTCAGAACAATTAGAACATTTAGAACACTCAGAACATTTAGAACACTCAGAACATTTAGAACATTTAGAACACTCAGAACATTTAGAACACTCAGAACAATTAGAACATTTAGAACACTCAGAACATTTAGAACACTCAGAACATTTAGAACACTCAGAACAATTAGAAAATTTAGAACACTCAGAACATTTAGAACACTGAGAACACTCAGAACATTTAGAACACTCAGAACAATTAGAACATTTAGAACACTCAGAACATTTAGAACACTCAGAACAATTAGAACATTTAGAACACTCAGAACATTTAGAACACTCAGAACAATTAGAACATTTAGAACACTCAGAACATTTAGAACACTCAGAACATTTAGAACACTCAGAACAATTAGAACATTTAGAACACTCAGAACATTTAGAACACTCAGAACACTCAGAACATTTAGAACACTCAGAACATTTAGAACACTCAGAACAATTAGAACATTTAGAACACTCAGAACAATTAGAACATTTAGAACACTCAGAACATTTAGAACACTCAGAACACTCAGAACATTTAGAACACTCAGAACATTTAGAACACTCAGAACAATTAGAACATTTAGAACACTCAGAACATTTAGAACACTCAGAACAATTAGAACATTTAGAACACTCAGAACATTTAGAACACTCAGAACATTTAGAACACTCAGAACAATTAGATCATTTAGAACACTCAGAACACTCAGAACAATTAGAACATTTAGAACACTCAGAACATTTAGAACACTCAGAACAATTAGAACATTTAGAACACTCAGAACATTTAGAACACTCAGAACACTCAGAACATCTAGAACACTCAGAACAATTAGAACATTTAGAACACTCAGAACATTTAGAACACTCAGAACATTTAGAACACTCAGAACATTTAGAACACTCAGAACATTTAGAACATTTAGAACACTCGGAACATTTAGAACACTCAGAACAATTAGAACATTTAGAACACTCAGAACATTTAGAACACTCAGAACATTTAGAACACTCAGAACAATTAGAACATTTAGAACACTCAGAACATTTAGAACACTCAGAACATTTAGAACATTTAGAACACTCGGAACATTTAGAACACTCAGAACAATTAGAACATTTAGAACACTCAGAACATTTAGAACACTCAGAACATTTAGAACACTCAGAACAATTAGAAAATTTAGAACACTCAGAACATTTAGAACACTGAGAACACTCAGAACATTTAGAACACTCAGAACAATTAGAACATTTAGAACACTCAGAACATTTAGAACACTCAGAACAATTAGAACATTTAGAACACTCAGAACATTTAGAACACTCAGAACAATTAGAACATTTAGAACACTCAGAACATTTAGAATACTCAGAACATTTAGAACACTCAGAACAATTAGAACATTTAGAACACTCAGAACATTTAGAACACTCAGAACACTCAGAACATTTAGAACACTCAGAACATTTAGAACACTCAGAACAATTAGAACATTTAGAACACTCAGAACAATTAGAACATTTAGAACACTCAGAACATTTAGAACACTCAGAACAATTAGAACATTTAGAACACTCAGAACATTTAGAACACTCAGAACATTTAGAACACTCAGAACACTCAGAACATTTAGAACACTCAGAACATTTAGAACACTCAGAACAATTAGAACATTTAGAACACTCAGAACATTTAGAACACTCAGAACATTTAGAACACTCAGAACATTTAGAACACTCAGAACATTTAGAACATTTAGAACACTCGGAACATTTAGAACACTCAGAACAATTAGAACATTTAGAACACTCAGAACATTTAGAACACTCAGAACATTTAGAACACTCAGAACAATTAGAAAATTTAGAACACTCAGAACATTTAGAACACTCAGAACATTTAGAACATTTAGAACACTCGGAACATTTAGAACACTCAGAACAATTAGAACATTTAGAACACTCAGAACATTTAGAACACTCAGAACATTTAGAACACTCAGAACAATTAGAAAATTTAGAACACTCAGAACATTTAGAACACTGAGAACACTCAGAACATTTAGAACACTCAGAACAATTAGAACATTTAGAACACTCAGAACATTTAGAACACTCAGAACAATTAGAACATTTAGAACACTCAGAACATTTAGAACACTCAGAACAATTAGAACATTTAGAACACTCAAACATTTAGAACACTCAGAACATTTAGAACACTCAGAACATTTAGAACACTCAGAACAATTAGAACATTTAGAACACTCAGAACATTTAGAACACTCAGAACACTCAGAACATTTAGAACACTCAGAACATTTAGAACACTCAGAACAATTAGAACATTTAGAACACTCAGAACAATTAGAACATTTAGAACACTCAGAACATTTAGAACACTCAGAACACTCAGAACATTTAGAACACTCAGAACATTTAGAACACTCAGAACAATTAGAACATTTAGAACACTCAGAACATTTAGAACACTCAGAACAATTAGAACATTTAGAACACTCAGAACATTTAGAACACTCAGAACATTTAGAACACTCAGAACAATTAGAACATTTAGAACACTCAGAACACTCAGAACAATTAGAACATTTAGAACACTCAGAACATTTAGAACACTCAGAACAATTAGAACATTTAGAACACTCAGAACATTTAGAACACTCAGAACATTTAGAACACTCAGAACAATTAGAACATTTAGAACACTCAGAACATTTAGAACACTCAGAACATTTAGAACACTCAGAACAATTAGAACATTTAGAACACTTAGAACACTCAGAACAATTAGAACATTTAGAACACTCAGAACATTTAGAACACTCAGAACAATTAGAACATTTAGAACACTCAGAACATTTAGAACACTCAGAACAATTAGAACATTTAGAACACTCAGAACATTTAGAACACTCAGAACATTTAGAACACTAAACATTAGAACATTTAGAACACTCAGAACATTTAGAACACTCAGAACAATTAGAACATTTAGAACACTCAGAACAATTAGAACATTTAGAACACTCAGAACATTTAGAACACTCAGAACATTTAGAACACTCAGAACAATTAGAACATTTAGAAC
>NW_028162583.1:0-29671 GCF_964263955.1 Coregonus lavaretus
CACTCTCTCTCCTCGCTCTCTCGCTCTCTCTCTGTCTCTCTCTCTCTTTCTCGCTCTCTCCCTGTCTCTCTCTCTCTCTCTCTCTCTCTCTTTCTCGCTCTCTCCCTGTCTCTCTCTCTCTCTCTCTCTCTCTCTCTCTCTCCCTGTCTCCTCTCTCTCTCTCTCTCTCTCTCTCTCTCTCTCTCTCTCTCTCTCTCGCTCTCCCTGTCTCCTCTCTCTCTCTCGCCCTGTCTCTCTCTCTCTCTCTCTCTCTCTCTCTCTCTCTCTCTCTCTCTCTCCTCTTCTCTCTCTCTCTCTCTCTCTCTCTCTCTCCCTTTCTCTCTCTCTCTCTCTCTCTCTCTCTCTCCCTTTCTCTCTCTCTCCTCTCTCTCTCTCCCCCTCCAGGTCTGGTGTGTATGAAGTCCAGCAGTTCGGTGGTAGAGCTGGTCATGCTGCTCTGTTCTCAGGCAAGTGTTGCATCTTTGTATCTCTCTCTACTTCCACCTCTCTCTCTCTCTCGCTTTCTCTCTCTCCCTCTCTCTCTCTCTTTCTCTCGCTCTCCCTCCTCTTCACCCCATTTGAGTTATCGTCCCCATCGTCCTCACCTCCAGGATAGAGGGATGGAGAAAGATGTAGGGGACCATCTCTTCCTATCTCTCCTCCACACCTCCCCTCAGGCCATTCCACTGTCACCCCAATCTCTCGCTCCCTCTCTCCAAACGAGAGAGAAGGCATCTTTAATGACCGCTGATATTGGCCTTAAGGTCAAGGGTTCCCAACCTGTCCGTCCACCTTTGACCCTTTAGCATCGGCCCCGGTGGCCCCCAGTGGTCCTCTGTGGCTGGGGCCAAACTGATGAGGAGGGGAAAATGCTGCTTTGCATTGATTACTGTTAGCAGCCTCCCCTTCTGTTTGGTTGTGTTCTGTTGCCAAGTTTATTTAGTGTGGCACTGATGGAGGATTCATGAATACAAATGAAGGAATCATAGCAGGTGTGTGGTAGCAGTCGATCAATGGGCTGGGTGTCAATAGACTAGAGATAGATCACACAGCTAATGGTGAGGAGCAGGGATCAGGGAGAGGCCATGGTCCGCTGGTCCTGACTGAACATACACACACACACACACACACGTATGCACATACACATGCACACGAGTACACAGAAATATATATATATAATGCAAGCATACAACCCCCCAACACACACACATGCATGAGAGTCACACCTCGTACATAATCACAAACATACTCTTCCCTTATATGCTTGTAAGAACACATACACTGTTCCTATACAGACATGTACACAAACAAATGCACTCACACCCCCACAGTACAGAGACACACACATTCACCACCAAAGACACAGGATAATAACTCTCTATCCCCGCTGGGCCTTGTTTGTTAGCAGAAGAGGGGTTTACTATTTAATGCACCACTCAACACCACAGAAAACGGAAAACACAATTGATTAATGACACCTCTCTCTCAGACCGCACTGTGCTTTTTTAATCGGTTTTATTTCAAAAAGAAACACCGGCTTTCATCTGCCTTTTTCCTCCCTCGTCCTCCCCGCTCCTCCCTCGTCCTCCCTCTTTCCTCCCCTCCGTCCCATTTACTTCCCATTATTCACTTCACTTATTCTCCAAAAGAGAGGTAATCTAGAGAGATTACACATCCGTTCTGGTGTCACCGGGGCGGTGTGGATGTGGGCTTGCGGGGTGCGGGGATGTCGGGGAGGGGAAGTGAACCCTAGCGGTGCTGGAGAGAGGGGAGAATAAATGGCATGCTCTAATGCCCCTATTTGTCATATCTGTCAGGGTGTTGTTTAATGCTAATATAATCAAAGGCAGAATCTGGTGATTGCTGACCGAGAGAAAGAGGGCCCCTGGCCCCCAGTTCCACTGTTCTCTCGCTCTTTCTCTCTTTCTGTCTCTCTCTTTCTCTCTCTCTGTCTCCCTCTCGCTCTCTCTGTCTCTCTGAAGCACCATGACTCTCTCTCTATGGGAAAAGGGAACATTCCAAGATGGCGTTGATTGCTTCAATAAATCATGCAACAAATTCTCTCACAGCCGATGCAAATGTAATTTTATTGTAGTGTGGACGGGAGGAAAGAAGGAGAGAGGGGGTGTTGGGGAGTATGGTGATATGATCTACCTGATAGAGAGAGAGAGAGGAAAAACAAGGTCTGTTTTTCTTCCCTGGGCTAAATTCCATCTTCCAGCCAGACTTGTGTTGTGGCGATAATTACGTTTTTTCCTGTGATTTGCATGCACCTCTGTTTCCCCCTCTCTCGCTGACTGGGAAAGTGAGAGAAAGAAAGAAAGGCAGGGAGTGATTGATGACGTTATGTAGCCCAGCCACAGGGCCCTCCGGCACAGGAAATGCTCTTGAACCCCACAGGAAGCGCCTCAATCGGCGGCCATCTTGTGAATGTAGACCCCAATGACCGAGCCCCAAGCGTTGGTCCACGATGGGAGGAGATTGAGATGATTTTGATAGATTTTTCTCTCTCTTCCCCCCTCCTCCTCTCACTTCATCCCTCTCATCCAAGATGGCGCGGTGCGATAGCTATCGTGTCTGAAATGTTTTATTAATTTCCTGAGGGGTTGAGATGGAGTGAGACTGGGGTCAGAGGTCGAGAGTCTAGGGGCCACAGAGGAGTTTTTAATCACGCCTTGTATGATAGATACAACACAGGGTCACTTCAGCCTGGCATTGAGGAGGGGATACTCAACCACTGTTTGATAGGACCCCCTCTGTAAAGAACGCTACTCCTCTACCCAATTAAAGATCAATTTTGATCAGAGATCAGAGACATTAACTGCCTGGGTGGTGTTATTGCTTCATTGCTTGGTCACTTGTGGTTGTATTGATCAGCATATACAAACTGTGGAATAATGGCATGGTAGTGTGGTTTCATAGACATGCCTTGTACTGTACCCAGTGATAGATACAGCATGTATCTCTCTAGGATGAGGTACAGTAGTGTAGATTTAGTAGGCTGTACTGGAGGTCCAGTTGTTGTTTCCAAGGTTGTTGATAAAGGGAAGCATTTATTTTTGCTGTTTAGTATTTCAATGAACTCATTGGTTTTCTGGCATCCTTTGGCTTTTTAGTAAGTCAACCAGAAATGTAATTTTCATTGGGATGACAATCTAACTTTGGGTTTATGAGGAATTGTAATTGACTAAAATGTAAATGTAATGTAAATGAATTGCATCCACGCTCATTGTTAATTGAATCCTTTGGACTAAAACGAGGGATGGAATAGAGGAGGATTGGCTCTAGTCCAGCTCCCCAAGTGGAGTATCAAGACGTCCCGTTCTCCTCAGGTAATTGTTTGCGATGGATCCTTCAAAGCTGAGACTTGTTGGGTATTACGTGACTATCATCTCTGAGACTCCGTCAGTCCGAGCTCACCGCTCTCTCTGTAAGGCCTCGCTCCTCGCCGACAACGTCCCTAATTCGCCATGGCAGGCTCTCTCCATAACAACGAACAGTGGCCTAGCATCTCTCTGTCACTATGTCAGATCTACAGCCTTCAAAGGCGCATCCCTTAAAAAGGTTTCCATCCAAAACACTGTTAAATAGAAAATGCTGACCCGGCCACTCGGTTAAAAGGGTCTGTGCGTGTGTGTGTGTCTGTGTGTGTGTCTGTGCGTGTGTGTTTGCGCATGTGCATACGTGTGTTAAGCTAGTCTCCTCTGTCCTCCACTCTCTGAGAAATCATCTCATGGGATACGGGACAGTCCACTATCAGAGAGGCGTCTGTCAGATAAATCAGCCAGCAGCAGTGTCTGTCCTGTAGATCACTGGTTATTGTCTGAAGAGTCTGTCTGGACATCCAGCCTTACACCACTTATCATTACATGTATTCTGTACATAGAGAGGAGGGGAGGAGTCTACTACCATCCTGTACATAGAGAGGTGGGGAGGGAGGAGTCAACTACCATCCTGTACATAGAGAGGAGTCAACTACCATCCTGTACATGGGGAGGAGTCAACTACCATCCTGTACATAGAGAGGAGGGGAGGAGTCAACTACCATCCTGTACATAGAGAGGAGGGGAGGAGTCAGCTACCATCCTGTACATAGAGAGGAGGGGAGGAGTCAACTACCATCCTGTACATGGGGAGGAGTCAACTACCATCCTGTACATAGAGAGGAGGGGAGGAGTCAGCTACCATCCTGTACATAGAGAGGAGGGGAGGAGTCAACTACCATCCTGTACATGGGGAGGAGTCAACTACCATCCTGTACATAGAGAGGAGGGGAGGAGTCAGCTACCATCCTGTACATAGAGAGGAGGGGAGGAGTCAACTACCATCCTGTACATTGAGAGGTGGGGAGGGAGGAGTCAACTACCATCCTGTACATAGGGGGGGGGGGGGAGTCAACAATGACTGCTAACATGATGGCAGATGTAGTACTGTACTCATGTACAAATTAAGTTATGTTTAGACTTTTGTGAAAGACTGTGTAGGTGTAGAGGTCACTACTAGGGCGGCAGGTAGCCTAGCGGTTAAGAGCATTGTGCCAGTAACCGAAAGGTTGCTGGTTCGAATCCCCGTGCCAACTAGGTGAAAAATCTGCTGATGTGCCCATGAGCACGGCACTCAACCCTAATTGCTCCTGTAAGTCGCTCTGGTTAAGAGCGTCTGCTAAATAATGTAAATGCTGTTCTATTTCCAAATAAGGAAATCATTTTCACTCCACACTTTGCTCAAAGGGTGAACCATAGTACTACATTTCAGCCTATCCACAAGCTGACAACCACAGACACTGATATGAGAAAGAGAGAAACAAGTACATTCCAACCCCTTATGAGTTTGGAACCTGGAAGTTAAGATAACACTATATTAATAGTACCTGTCAGTCTCCACTCTGCATGTCAGGTTAAAAATGCCTTTATTTGAAACAGGATTATGTTCACGTATAAATAATCCCAATTTACGCTCGCCGTTTTGGACGGTCTGCCCCCCCCCCCCCCGAGCCTGAGCAGACTCACAGTAAAACAGCCTGGTGCCAAATTAAAAGCCACTCAATTTTAGGAGGTCCCCCTGGCCACTAGGCCCCTCTTCCTGTCAGGAAGGTTCCCCCCTCTGGCTGCATAGCTCACATCAGCAGGGTGCCACAAGAATGAAGTGCCGGTTGGTGTTACTCTGTTTTCACTCCTCCGAGCCAGGAGAGTACCTTTCAAAGAACGTCTAAGCCTGATATTACCCCTCTCTGACGAGACTAGAGGGGGACACTGGTGTGCCGATAGGCTACAGACCCTGGCCTGCGCCCCGTGGCACACGGTTGGGGTTTAGGGGCTGGTGAGGGTGGGGGTGGGGGAGAGAGGGAGGAAAAATAACACTTTGATTGCACTGATCTTGAACCTTGTGTGTGTGTTTGGCTACGCAGCGGGGTGTTCGCTCCGACTGTGAAGAGTGATGGGGAAAGTATTTGGCCCTGGAGTTTCAGAGCATTCCTCCTCCACATATTTCACCTTCCCCCATTTCCCCTGGTCCCTAAACAGCTCATACTACATGGCTACGCTCTTGATCCATTAAAAAGTCAGCCGAAAGGGGTAAAAAAGCAACCGGTGGACATCTGTGAATGCTTGTTTGGTTTGGTCTAGTCATTGATTGATTGATTTGATTTAAATTTTATTGGGAAAAAATATGCACTGGGTACAACACAGGGGATAACGCGTTAAAGCTAAATGAACTTGTTTCCAACGTGGTCCCCAATGGAATACACACAATATGGACAAAACACAAGAAAACAACAGTAATCCTTACAGTACCAAATAGCGTCATACAGCATAGAATAAATACATAAATAACCCTTAATACAACTTTGCTCTTAACCACCCTTCCTAGTTATATGTACGTACCACCTTGTTTATAACCCACTTCGTAATCTAAGTCAGATTACACTCTCTGGAAAGAACTATTCAATGCTGCATTGATCACAAACAGAAGACTGAGTGAGAAAGTCAACCCCAGACAGACGTCTCTAGGTTGTTTTCACCGGCAGGTCATTATGAGTCGTCTAGCTCTCAGGTCAGAGACTATTGATCCTGTAGCCGTGGTGATGGCGTGATGCGGTGCTCTGGGCTTGCTGGGGGTTAAACTCCCAAGCCATGCCGCTCTCTATTTTCAGCCTAGAGGTTAAGGGTCAGGGGTCGGGAGAAGCCAAGTGCTCCGGGGAAGGAAGTCAATGTCTCCTGATCTGCCCGTTGACTAGAGGAGAGGTGTCCATCTGTTAAGCAGGTTAACTCAGGAAGGATAGGATCACTGGAGCTCTGTAATATAATGATAGGATATAATCAGCTAGTACACTGGATTAGTACAGGTTTATTATTGAATGGTGAGAACATCATTTAGCATTGCTAATGTTTTTGGGTGAGTTCAAAGTAGTGTTTGCTTGAGTTTTCCGACCTAGAGTGTCAAAAGTCTTATTAGTATTTTCCACTATTCTCAGTCGCCACCATTAAATACTAATCACTCCTCAACTCAGATTATTTAATCTAGGCTTCTCTGCAGGATAAATATTTGAATTTTTTAGGCGTGAATGTGATCACATGTTTTTTGAGAGATGTTTTCCTTAAACACAGATAGCATCTGAGAACTCACATGTGGGTTGTTGAGTGTTGAAGAAGTCACATCCGCAATTAGACTTTGCCTACACTCGCTGTCACAAGTCATTTTGATACGCCGACCAGATTAGGAAATGAACTAGTCAACTTCCTTATCCTTCAGCAACTGGTGATAGGTGGAATGAGCATTCAACTGTTTACTCTGAAATTAGTACATCTTGTTTTCACAATGTCTTTGATCTCTCATCGTAAATTAAGCTTATCAATTAGGAATGTTTCTTAAGTATATTTTGCAAGTCTGAGACATTTGGATACAAATTAGAATATTCTGTCGTTTCACAAACATTTAGGTTTCATTATTCTAAACAGCTTCTGTGTAGCCGTCTTATCAACACGTGGTTTAAAGTGTTAACCACCAATGTCACATATCTACTAGTATCATCTACTACTTCATAAATACATGTTGCTGTGGTTTACTGACACACATTTTCTTATTCTGTCTTTTTCATTGTTAAGTGTGAAACATATGGACAACAATGAATTGATTTCGTTCTTCTGTCCTTAACAAGAGAACATGGCATGTTATGTCTAACAGTTGTCGGAGTTACTGTACGTCACGGCGTAATTCAGTTTCCTCCACTGATCAAAGAGACACAGTAGTAATGTGTTGAGACTACTCAGCGTCCAAAATGGCAGCCTATTCACTAAATGGTGCACTATAGGCCCACTAAATAGGGAATAAGGTTCTATTTGGAATGCAACTCTACTAGACGTATTTTTATTCTCATTCCAAGCTGAAACGAAACACACAATACACTCTTAGCGCTTACGGGTATTGATGCTCTTTTTGTCTCATCTAAAGTCATATTCCCCAGCCCCTTTACTAAACTAACAAATACTTGTGATTATGACTGATGGGACCGAAACGCACAAGCGACTTGTTTATTTTCGGTGAGGAGAACCCAGCCTGTTTTTTTGGGGGGGAACAGGGTTTTGGTGTTGTGTTGTGGCCGGGCTTGACGTTTCAAGGAGGAGTTTGTGGGGAAGTCTGTGTTTTGTCACTAGTTGTGGAGTTTAAACCTTCATTATGGATAATCAGTGGTAATGAAGGAAGTGTGTGTGTGTGTGTGTGTGTGCGTAGACTCATTGCCATGGAATCATCAGAGATAAACCAAACATAGAAACTGGCTTATTGACTTCTGATTGAGAATGGCATTTGGCTTGAATGGAGCTTTGCTTTTGATTCTTGACATTGGGGAAACACACACACACACACATTGTGTTATACTCCAACATCAGGATCACATTGATTGGTGGTCGTGCCGATGAGACACGATCAGGGGTAGAACTACTTGCGGTGGTGGAGTAGTCTCCTCTGTGAGGTCAGGTCAGAGGTGAGAGGTCACAAATGGCTGCTTGTATCCTCTCATCAGGGTTAGGATGGGGTTATGGAATGGCCCTTATCACAGCCATAAAAGCCTGACCGCACTGACCAGGGCAGCCAAAAAATCCATACCCCATCACAGAGCTGTCCAATAGATAGTCTCCTGTTTGTCACCATGAGGTGTGTGTGATCCCTCTGATTAGGGTCATAACCTTTTTTAATTCAACAATAATGTCATTTTCTGTCTCATAATGGGGACATTAGTCTTGTTATATGACCTTGGCCTGCCTGTTCAGAATGCCTCGTGGGGATCTGTGATAATGTGGGATGGTTCATCACAAGTAATTGAAAAAATATTTGTAACTTCTGTGCCATGCCATTGTAAATACATTTCATTTTCAGATCAATAGAACTTATACCAAAGAAGCTCTGTGTCCATGATGAACTCTGTTTGGAATATATCAAACAAGATCCCTTTAGTCACTGAAACGGTCCATAATAATCAAGAGGTTAGCAATAAGGAAACCCCCCAGTCTCAGTCTTTCTCCTTTTCCCTTGATGTTCCTGAGAGAGCAGAGCCAGACCTGTTTATGTCTCCACTTCCTGTGGTGTTTATTTCAGGCCCGGTAGGACGGCGTAGGCATAGCATAGCATAACATAGAGTAGCATTGCGTGTCCACACTGCTTGCACGGCAGGCCTGCCGAGGCTCATGGCTTTCGTCATTCAGCCTTTGAGGATCATTGGCCAGGGTCATGTTCATTAGGGCAGGCAACGGAAACGTTTACAAATATTTTTCAACAGAAAACAAAAATGAGTGGTTCTTATTGGATAAGTCTTTGTAGTCCCTCCCTGTTTGGTGCCCTAAACAGTGCTCACTGTCAAACTCACTGTTTCTACTCCCCTCACAGACACACTGGCCTATTCCCTCTGTGCACACTTTATTATGACTGTGTAGTCAACACGGTCAATGCCAATATGGCCTAACGGGACACAAAACACTGTTGAATGATGGTTAAATTATCCAAGTCTGTTACCCCACTAATCTACTGTTGGTTACAGCCTTGTTGAGGATATACAGGCATTGGGACATAATGGTTTCTGTTCTGCCTGGGTATGATTGGTTCTGATGGCTTTTCATTTGTCATGTTATCAAGGTGGAAAACCTGTGGCGCTGTTGAAAATCATCATGCGTGCACGTACAAACACACATGCACATTCACACATGCTAATGTGTCGTACACACACACACACGTCTGATTTGGTATTAGAAGCTGATAATCTAAGCTCTCTCTCTCTCTCTCTCCTCTGTAGCTCTGTCTGTCCTCTATTTTCAGGCCCCAGGGCTCTGTATGTTTACCAAGGACCTCTACATACATAAACACCCAGCTTCCAGCTCCCTCTATCAGCTGAAGAGATGATGACAGAATAGTTAAATACACTGACCACTGTCCTGTCACACACACACACACACATACACACCGTAACCCTCCATGTCCTCTCCCTCCACATGTTAACACGGTTGGACCTTGTTTGTTTTGGTTAGGATTTATCTGTTCTCTGTTTTCACTACAAGTAAAATTGTGTTAGATATACAGTATATCACTGTGTGTGCAAAGGAAGACTTTGGGTGTCAGGGTTTGTCTTACTGTCACAGGAAATAACTAGTGATTAGAAATGAATTATTAAACAAATACGATTGTTGACCCACCATACAGAATCGTCCTGACAATGTGGCATGTTCAAGTTGTGAGTTGTGGGTGCTTTCATCAGTGCATTAACTATTTAACATGAGATGGAATGTTTTCTATCTCTATCCCCAAGAAAGGGGAAGGAGAGAGAGAGAGCTCGGTCTAAATGTCTGACCGACATGCCCAGGTTCCTTGTTGTTTTATTATTCTTTAGACGGTTGCGTTGAGAAGGTGTTGAAATATTGAACCGAACATGAAAGACGATGACCGTCAAGTTTCCTTTCCTGACGAAATTGACGATTTAAACTCACTCAAGGCCGCCTTCGCGTTTCAGCTGCGGTTTATTGAATTGTTTAGACTGACACCTTTGACCATAACACTGCTCCTTGTTCAGGCTCACTCAACATAATATTATCCAGACATAATTGGTGATGATGGCAGAACGGGAAAAGTGAATCTTTATTTCTCTCTCTCTTTCTCACTGTTCCTCCAATTACCCCTCTGCCCATCCACAGTGACTTATGTATAAAGGAAAGTGCATAGAGTAACAGGTTGTGGTTTCTGTGTTGTTGATAATGTCCCAGTATGTGGTTTCTGTGTTGTTGCTAATGTCCCAGTATGTGGTTTCTGTGTTGTTGCTAATGTCCCAGTATGTGGTTTCTGTGTTGTTGCTAATGTCCCAGTGTTTGTGTGTTTCAGGAGTGGCAGAACTCTATCCAGAAGAACGCAGGCTTGGCCTTCATCGAGCTGGTCAACGAGGGCAGGTACGTTTTCTGACACGCACGCGCGCACACACACCGTCCGACCCACTCCGACCAGCACCTCTTCATTATGTCCCACTCTGGCCGATCCATAGGGCGGCCCCTGGCCCTCGAGGCCCCCAGGCCGTTAGGGCCTCTATTGAAGAGAAAAATCAATACTGGAGGAAAGAAGATCTGTGGAACTGAGGAGGGCCTTATAGAGTTCAAGGCTCTGTCAATACTTTTCCTGTCCCTGAGGGAGGGAGGGTGGGACGGAGGGAGGGTCAGACTGACGGAGGACAGGTGACAGGGGTGACTGCGATCCCTGACTCCTCATGACGCTTGGGAAATCTCCCATCTTACTTGTCCCTCTCCATGTCCCTTCTGCTGTCCGTACTATCCAGGATCAGCATTCCCATATCACTCCTGGGACCAAACAACTCCCATCAATTCAGAGTTAGAGGTCCGGCTGGAGAATTACCGAACGCTAATCTAGGATAATGTTCATGAATCCTCTGATGGACTTCCTCAATGTGTGGAAGTAGTAGGAGGAGGAGGAGGCAGAGGAGGAGGAGAGAATCGAAGAGAGAGAAGGAGATGAAGAGGAGGTGGAGGAAGAAGAGGAGGAGTAAGAAGCAGGATAAGGAGGAGGGAAGGAGTAGGATAGAGGAGGAAGATAAATTGAAGTGTTAGAGGAGGATGAGGAGGTTGTAATCCACTCCAAAGAGGCTGCTTTGTAATGTATAACTCGGTCTCAGTGAAAGCGTGTTGATTTGCAACGGGGGGCTGTAACACTATACCCTGTCAACTCCCTGCTTAGAGGTGTGTGTGTGAGAGAGAGGTTTGTGTGTAAGAAGTATGTGTGTCTGTCTGAGTGTGTGTGTGCCCACGCACTATATTCGAGTGTGTGTGCATGTATGCCTGTGTGTGTCTGTAATGTACTCGGTTTTATGTGTGTGTGTGTGTGTGTGTGTGTGTGTGTGTGTGTGTGTGAGTATGCCTGCCTGTGTGTGAGAGTGTAGAGTAAGGCGTCATAAAGAGTGTGTTGAGGTTATTGATGGCTGGGCCAGGGGCCGGGGGTTGGAGAGGCTACAGAGGCCCAGGCACCTCCGCTCCCCCGCTGCCCTGCTCTGAAACAGCAGGCTTGGGTTACAGGCCCCTGGTCCCCCCCGGCCCCTAGCCTGTTATTGTTCCACTTTGCACAGGCCTGACCTCTGGGTCCAGTGAGTGGCCGCTCTGGCCCCTGTACACACACAAGCTCACACACACACAAGCTCACACACACATACACACACACACACACACACACACACACACACACACACACACACACACACACACACACATTAATGTTTTATTAGCTTAGATAAGAGGAAGGGGGTGGATTGGCTGTATATGTAGTAACAGGAGCAAAGGTTTCCCCTGTGTCAGATGCATATCATTAACAAATCAATTAGCACATGTTAGGTCCCAGTTAAAGGGATTTCATGTGTGCGTTGTGTGTGTGTGTGTGTGTGTGTGTGTGTGAGTGTGTGTCTTGTCCTAATCACGTTTCCTGCTCATTTTGCATGCTTCATTTTCCTATTTTTATGGATATTATACGGTTATTAAAGGGGAGGTCTTCCATTTTATGGACGTTATACGGTTATTAAAGGGGAAGTCTTCCATGTTCAGCTCAGCAGGGACTGCAGCACTCATATTTTAGCACATTGTGAGAGCTTGTTTGTACAGTTTTTATGGTATATGAAAACATGATTGAGCACGTTTCAACCTATCACCTATTAGTCAATTAATTAACCTTGTTTGAACACTTATTAAATAATAAAAATTTTTTGTATGTTTTACTCCAGTTTTATTAAATCCAAACATAATTAAATTATTCAAATCAGTAGTCATTTTTTCCACAGATTACAAATTGATACAGTTCTGTTGCTGGTGTGAAATGTCTTCCTCTGTCCTTTTTCTCTCTCAGGCTGCTGAGCCATAACATGAAGGACCACCTGGTGCGGGTGGCCAACGAAGCTGAGTTCATCCTGAGCCGACAGAGAGCCGAGGACATCCACAAACACGCTGAGTTTGAGGTAAAATATTGTCTAAAATACAGTGAAACTAACACATTAGGTCCAAAATGGAGTCCAGATTTAAGCTCGGGGAGAATGATTGAGGAGAATAGACCTGGCAACTGGTAAACAAGAGAACATACTATATCCAAAATGGCTCCTGCCATAATTTGGGAATTTGAAATTACCCAGGCTGGTGCAGGTAGCCAGCAAACAGGAAAATCCATTAAATCCAAAATGGAGTCCTGATTTCCGCTTGAGGGGGAGAATGACTTGAAGAGAATAACTTAGCAATGAACCGATGACTTCCAACCTCTTTCCTGACCCTCGTATCTTGGAACAGAAATGTAGTCCTCATTTATTTATCCTTTCCAGGTCTTTTTGTAAGAGCAACAGGAGTCTGAGCCTGCTGAGCAAGTCAAGTATATGTGTAGCTTTAAGCAGATACCATTAAGCCGAGGTTGATAGGAGAGGTTGATAGTTTAATATTTTCATGTTATGTCTGGCAATATTGAACAAAAACAGCTCAGAATGTAACACCCAGCGAGGGGGTATCGAGTCCTTTACACACACACACACACACACACACACACACACACACACACACACACACACACACACACACACACACACACACACACCCACACACACACACACACGGTTATCTGTCAAGTCACTACAGACCTGTCATAGCAACCTAGAGAACAAATGTTGTCTTTTCAAAGACAACCCCAACGCGTGTAATAACGTCTCACACTGGAGTGGCCTGCTGTAGTTTGCGTTTGGCACGGCATCCTAGCCAAACAGCCTCCATGTTCATTTATCCCCGTACCGCCCAGCCTAGCCACAGGCTACGCACAAACCTACACACACATGCTGCCATTCAACGTGAAGCGCCAATCTCCACCCTCCTCCTTCATCCCCCTCTCCTTCTCTGTCTCCGTCCTTCTCTGTCTCCATCCTGATCTCTCTGAATCATTTCCTGCCCTGCTGAGAGCCTGTGCGTTATACTCCCGCTGGGGGTGTATTTCGACAGTGACAGGAATACAGCATCCTCCCCTCCCTCTCCATCCCTTCATGCCTCCCTCCTTTCTCAGGACCCTGGCAGTACTTAAACCTGCAGACAGCCCAAGGAGATGCTGGTCTGAAGGGCCAACTGTGTCTCAACCCCCCCCGTCCCCTCGTCCTTCCACCCTCAGTCCCTCATTCGCCCCCTTACCGTAGTTGTAAAATGTTATGCTTTCTTTAAGGTTCAAGGCAGGGTCTCTCCTACAGAATGAAAAAAAGCCCTCATGAGTGTTTAAAGCAAATTGTTGAGAGGGTGGAAAGGAAAGCGTGTCAATGTTTTGCCTCAGGTTGGTTAGTTGCCTTGGTTCGTTTGAATGTTTGCTCCCATGTTCTTCTAGATTCTGTCCCAAATGGCACCCTATTCCCTATTTAGTGCACTACTTTTGACCAGGACCCATAGAGGGAATATGGTGCCATTTGGGACGCAGTCTCTAGTCTTGTCTGCATATCTGTCTGAATGGCAACAGCGGTGTACACAGTCCACCTCCTTTCCACTCACCCGCCTCACCCTGTCAATCATTTCCTGGGGAGGTGTGGCCTGACTCGACCGGTCGTCCAATCATCGTTAGTGGGGTGCTGGCAGACAGGGTGTTTATGCAGATTTTTGACGCGTGACACACACAGCCTCTTTGACGAGGCTAACACTCCACACACATCCTCTTTGACGAGGCTAACACTCCACACACAGGACGAGGTGTGTGTGTGTGTGTGTGTGTGTGTGTGTGTGTGTGTGTGTGTCAGACAACTGTGTGAACGATGCCAAGACGGAGGTGTGGAGAGAGGAGGTGGAGTGGAGAGAGGGGAGAGGGGGAGGAGGAGGGGAAGGGAGGGGAGAGGGAGAGGGAGGTGGAGGAGGGGGGAGGAGGAGGAGGAGGGGAAGGGAGGGGAGAGTGGGGAGGAGGAGGAGGAGGGGAGAGGGAGGAGGGGAGAGTGAGGAGGAGGGGAGGAGGAGGAGGAGGAGGAGGAAGAGGAGAGGAGGAGGGGGGAGGAGGAGAGAGGGGGGAGGAGGAGGGGGAGAAGGGAGGGGAGAGGCCTGAGGCACAGCACAGACAGTTGGCAGCTCCATAAGAACACGGCACAGCACAGGGCTCACAAACGAGCCTCTACCTCCTTCTGCCCTGAGGTTATGAACAGGAGTGGTGTCTGAGTCCGTGTCCCCATCACTCCCTGTTTCCTCCCTCAAACTCACCAGGATTAGGCCATGTTATGTTCACTTAGCCGAGTGAGGACCAGGATATGTCTGGACCGAAGGAAACACGCACCCATGCGCGCATACACACACACACACACACACACACACACACACACACACACACACACACACACACACACACTCCAGGGACTGTCCCCAGCTCTCCAAATCTATCTAATTGGCCCACGTAGTGTAGCCGATGTTCCTGTCTGCATCACTAGTCCCTCTCATCCTATCATCTGTCTCCCTCTGGCACTGAGTCCTACAGGAGGAAACAGCCTTAGATTGGAGCCTATACTGTAATGAAAGCAAAAGGAACATATTGTGTTGTTATATTTGACCTATTTTTCCCCACATAGTCCTACAAGAGGGCCTAATTGTTGTCCGAACAAAATATGACGTTTCTTCCCCGTTTTCTCTCCATATCGTCTTCCAAGCAGGCTCAGTATAGTTTTTTTTCTGGTTCCCTGTGTGTGTGTGTGTGTGTGTGTGTGTGTGTGTAGTAGTAGTCTTTGACAGTACCGTTGAGTTACAGAATGAGGATGTGCCTGACAAGCCTCAAAGACAGCCAAGGACATCATTGTTTCCTGTTCCTGTATTATTTAGTAGCTATAGTCTCCTGTTGTCTCCAGTAATACCACAGTGTGGAGAAATAAGACATTTTTACAGGCTGAAATCTCATTATATTCTGTTAGGGAGATAATATTTGTGTTCTTGTAAATCGGTGTGATTCCACTCGCTAACCCCTAATGGATTTAGTATTGGGTACATACAGTTGAAGTCGGAAGTTTACATACACCTTAGCCAAATACATTTAAACTCAGTTTAAATACATCCACAGGTACACCTCCAATTGACTCAAATTATGTCAATTAGCCTATCAGAAGCTTCTAAAGCCATGACATCATTTTCTGGAATTTTCCAAGCTGTTTAAAGGCACAGTCAACTTAATGTATGTAAACTTCTGACCCACTGGAATTGTGATACAGTGAATTATAAGTGAAATAATCTGTCTGTAAACAATTGTTGGAAAAATGACTTGTGTCATGCACAAAGTAGATGTCCTAACCGACTTGCCAAAACTATAGTTTGTTAACAAGAAATTTGTTGAGTGGTTGAAAAAGGAGTTTTAATGACTTACAATGACTGTGTATGTAAACTTCCGACTTCAACTGTACATACCACAATTGTTTTGTTTGTTTCTTTTGTGAAAGCCATTCAATTGTGATTCTCTGTCCCACGCGCAGTCTGCAGGGACCTATATTACTACACAACCCACATATATATCAAATATATAGATATATATATCGTGTGTTATAACTCTTTGTTGTACTTGTTAAAATCCATCATTTGTTTTTGTCCACACCATCCTTCTTCCCACCCCAATCAACTTTAATCAGATACCCACTAACCACCATAGCCAAGTGTTATAACTCTTTTTGTTAACAACTCTTGTTGTTTTATTCGTTAAAACGCCATTCTCTCTCTGTTCTCTCCCCCACCCCACCCCCTATACCCAATCAACTTTAATCAGATACCCACCATAGCTAGGGCCAAAACTATGTTTCACAATTGAATTCCCTACTTAAATGTAGCCGCTCCTCTGTGACCTCTGAAAGAAGTGAGGCCCTGATAAGTGCAACCACTGATATTGCCATATTGATTTTCCTCCATTCCTGCTCTGGCTTAAGCCCTCCTCGAGCCATCAGTTTCATGGTTTCATTTTGCACCGCCACTATAAAAATAACAGCCCCAATGAAACATGCCCCAGGGGAAAACAGTTTTCCTCTCTGTCTTCAATATTTTTTAAGTCAGCGTTCGTTCACCTGTTTCTCAGGTTTACTGTTAGAGGACAGAAATAGAAACATGTTCGGGTTTGTTGGTTGTCAAGGACTGGGTTTGTTGGTTGTCAAGGACTGGGTATGGCCGAGTGCATAAAGTAGGTGATTTGGTTGTGCCCTGACTGCCACACCCTTCACTGTTTTAGTTAGAAAGCATCTTACTTCCGAAATGAATTGTACCTTTTGTGAGTTTCCTGTTGACTATCACTTGGGGAACAGGGTAGTCCCTCTCCACCCTGACAGGGGTCTGGGACTAGGTCCTTTAGCAGTGGCTCTCTACCACTACAGACACAGACCGTGAAGGAAACGGCAGCCACCAGAAAAGGGAATTATTCAATAGATAAAAACACATTTATGTTTGCTCCCTGTCAGAGTTCATATACACGGGAAGGACGTGATCGAGCAGCCGCGTGATTTAGACACCGTTTGCTCGTAACATATGCTCTCCTTCTCTCTCTCTCTTTCGCTCTCTCGCTCTCTCCTTCTCTCGCTCTCTCTCTCTCGCTCTCTCTCACTCTCTCTCACTCTCTCTCTCTCTCTCTCTCTCCTTCTCTCGCTCTCTCTCGCTCTCTCTCTCTCTCTCTCGCTCTCTCTCACTCTCTGTCGCTCTCTCTCACTCTGTCGCTCTCTCTCACTCTCTGTCGCTCTCTCACTCTTTCGCTCTCTCACTCTCTGTCGCTCTCTCTCACTCTCTGTCTCTCGCTCTCCCTCCTCTCTCGCTCCCTCCCTCCTCTCTCTCTCCCTTTCTCTCCCCCTCCATCTCCATCTCTCTCGCTCTCGCTCTCTCTCTCGCTCTCCCCCCCCTCCATCTCCATCTCTCTCTCTCTCTCTCTCTCTCTCTGAATTGAGTTATCTTTGGCCTGGAGAGTAAGTTATTATAGCGGGTTGAGGGTGACAGAGATGAAGATAACTGGAGGGGGAAATCCAATTACCTTTTAGTGTTCTCTATCTAATGGGATCCTTAATGTGGAAGAGATCTGCAGATCGCATGGCCACGGCTGCCCTCCTCTGCAGAGTATACGATATGAGAGAGAGAAGAGCTCAAACTCTTCTTTTTTACGGCATCCTTTCATTAAGGATGAAATGTGGCGGGCTGCGGGGCCACGAGGGCAGAGGAGGTCAGAGATACGGAAGAGTGAGGAAGACCCAGGTCAAATATATTATTTTATCCTCTCTTTCTTTCTTTCTTTCTCTCTCTCTCTCTCCATCTTTCTTTCTTTTTTTATACCCAGCCGTTGATTCATTCCCCAGCCACTGTAATATAGGACTAATTGAATTGACTCTCTCTCTAGATGCTCTAAAAGCAGGGCGATCCAGCTAGCGATATCGCTGTAATTAGTGACTTAGCGTCATTGTCCCCCTCTGTCTGGCTTGTAAGGCGACCCCTCTCCTCTCCTCTCGCCTCAGAGTTAATGACATTAACATTGAGCTGATGCTCATTATATTCCATCATGACAGCGTCGTTAGCACAACGCCCCCACACAGTGCACTGAGCTTACTCTTCATCCCAGATCACATCCATGGACAGGATACACACACAGAATTGACTGCACACTTAACATTTGAATCGCCATGAAACGGAGGGCGACACAATTTACATTTTGAAGTGAAACAAAATGAACACATGACAGTTAAACATTTTCGCTATTTATAACACAATAAAAAAAGCCTATAGCCTGTGCTTCAATAATGTAACCTGCTGTAAAGGACAAAAGCTCAATTCTGGTCAAGAACAAACACCGCCATTTACAGAGTGCTTGGACCAAATGTGGTTATCTTCATAGGTCTATAAACCATCTGTTTCAGTGTGAGAGAATTCCACAACAAACTGTTTCAATGTCAGAGGATAGGTTGTGACCTCAATCTCCCATACCGTCTAGAAGAGCCCCCTATAGGTCACCTCTTGTCCCCCTCTGGCTGTAGCCAGACAGACGTCAGGTGCCACCATCTGACACATTGTTTACAACCTATCAACACACAACACTCACCACTCTGACCGATAGTCGTCACCTGTCATAAGGCGGCCACAGCATGGATTTATAGATGACAGCTATAGAGCTGGGAGTACAGCCATCTCACTATGGTGCTGGTGAGACCCTCTGTGTAATGACAGAGGGATGCTTGTTATCTGTTGCTGGAGTCGTTTATTAGTGTGATTCATTTGGGATTCAGTAGTTTGATTTGTATATTATGACAGGATAAAGCAAGTAGACTCCTGATTCTCCAACTGCAGTAGTTTCAACTTACCCTTGCAGTATTCTATATCCCAGAGAGAGAGAGAGAGAGAGAGAGAGAGAGAGAGAGAGAGAGAGAGAGAGAAGGAGAGAGAGAGAGAGAGAGAGAGAGAGAGAGAGAGAGAGAGAGAGAGAGAGAGAGAGAGAGAGAGAGAGAGAGAGAGAGAGAGAGAGAGAGAGAGAGAGAGAGAGAGAGAGAGAGAGAGAGAGAGAGAGAGAGAGAGAGAGAGAGAGAGAGAGAGAGAGAGAGAGAGAGACAGAGACAGAGACAGAGACAGAGACAGAGACAGAGACAGAGAGAGACAGAGAGAGAGAGAGAGAGAGAGAGAGAGAGAGACCAGTGTCTGTCTCTTCTCTGTGTGTAATTAAGTCCCTTGGTGATCCCTATTGCACTGCTCCTCACATCATTATCTTTGCCCAGCTGACCCAGAGCTGTGAATAGCAGTCCCTTTACTATACACTAACTGACACTTTTAGTCTCTGGAGTAGGAGTCTTGCCTCGCATATTGTCTTTGTTACACCATACCATAGAGGGACATAATTGTATTGATTTCACTGAGGAGTTCTTGGAGAGGATAGTTATGATGTATTGAATAAGGATGTGTATTCGTAAAATAAATATGTCCAAAAAGCATATTCTCAAGTGCAATTGAAGGCATTTTTAATGCAGACACACACCAGATGTGGCATTAAATGTGTTAAACGCACAACTATAAAAGAAGAAAGCAAATGTCCTTGGTGCATTCGTACTGTTATCTCTTCTCTTTGGAATCATTACTCTGTATCCAGACAACTAGCCGAGCGCTAGCCAGCGTTCCAGAAGATGTGTATTATTTTTCATCTGCAGCGCCTCTGCCTTCATTTGACTATTTTTCACCCTGGAGAGGACAGTTAACAGGTATGATTCTTCACGTGCTGGCGTGACCTTGGAGTGCTTCTGGAGTCAGAGTGGATGGAACCTTCAGCCCAGCTTAGACTAATGGTAGCTACTGACTGGAGTGGGGTTAGACACAGCTGCTGGTTTGAGGAGGGAGGGAAGGGGCAGGGAGAGATAATGGGAGAGAGAGAGGAGAGAACGACAAGAGAGAGAGAGGGAAAGAGGGGGAGAGAAAGAGAGGAGAGAATGCCACTGGGAGGAGAGATGAAGAGTCCTGCCAACTAGGCATTGTGACCAGTCCATTAACAAACCACAGCAGCCACAGACGAGGGACAGGAGAGAGGGAGGAGATACTTTGATAAGTGTTGCGCCTGCGTTAACCTTGATGGCCGCTATCGGGCCGATGCATGCCTTTGGGATCTGTTTGGCTGGATGAGATTATTTTTTCCCTCCGCTCCGAGCGGGAGCAGGAAAAATCAATACTCTGCGAGCGCGTGTGACAGGGGCATCATTTCAGAATTGAAGTGGCTGTCAGACGTCGTCATTCGATGACTTTTGTTCGCCATTGTACTTTTAAGCCTTCATTTTTCTCCATCGTCCTCCCCCCTCCCCCCTCTCTCTCCAAACTCTTTGTCTGAATTACCCTGATGGTGTTTTATGTGGCCGTTTTAAACTTGAGGCCAAGAGATCAAGTGCGAGGGGGAATCTTGTTTCAGCATCTCTCTTTTGTTTAGTAACCCCAACCCTCCACCCCTCCACCTCCTCCCTTAATCTCCTCCCCGATCCCCCCTCCCATCATTCTGCAAGGAATTCCTTATTCGTAGGAATATTTGCATTGCTTCTCAGAACACGACAAGGACACGCACCCAAGTCGGACAGTTTCCCCACTTTAAATGAAACCCTCTGGGACGGCTTGTCGGTGGACGTGAGAAATTGGAAGAGGAGCGCGAGACAACGAGGCGATAGCCGACCCCTCTGTGTGTCTCTAGCTGGCCTCTTTACTGCACCACACAATGTCAAGACGGAGAGTACAAATCAAACATTGCTTTAATAAGATCCCCACTGTTTTGTGTGGGCGTGTGTGTCGGTCGTCGCCCGTTTCTCCAGCAGAACCTTGAGCGCTTTGTGATGTCATGAAACGAGCGCCTTGAAGGCTGAGACAGTGTGGCACAGAGACATCTAAAGGTCCTTGGCTCTGTCACTCACTGGAACTGATAAACACAGGCTTTATATCTGGTAATGAGGCCTGTAGCCCCACTCACACACTCATTATACTGGTTTAACCCCTCAAGCCCTGATGGGAGAGCAAAAACAACAACTACAGAATTTAGAGGGGGTTGACAGCGCAGAAATCTATCCCATATGTTCTGGGTTTTTGAATTGCACTCATGCAATTGAGTCAGTGTATTTGTATCTGTGAGATGTGCTGGAATGCCTGACCCTCGTGTGTGTGTGTGTGTATGACTATTCATGTTGTCTTCTCATATCATTATCATGGTGTAATTGAGCCAGGGTTAGGCCTGTTTCCACACACTGCCCTAACTATCGTCAGTTACCCTGCCTGTTTCCTTTCTAAATCACGCAGACATTTCTTTGGATATTTACTTGAGCTTTGCGTGAATTGTCAGAGACACAACTCCATGTAATTTACTCGATTAACGCCAACCCATTATCAGTCTGTCTACTCCGTGCGCCTTTTCCCACCAGAGTAGGCGCCAGCGCCCGTCAGCCTCCGACCCTGTCAGCCAGCCCATGTAATGGAAGGTGCTGCCCATGATTACACTGTCTCAAGTCATAAGGTCTCGCGTCACGCCGTCGACACACGCACACACACTGCTTCCTCACCTGCTCTCTCGCTCTCCTAAAGCCTGTCCTGTGCCTTTGCCTTTTACCTCTTTGACTTCATCATCATCATCTGACTTCCTCTTTTAAATCTGGCTACCAGGTAGACTAGACATTAATCCTGATGATCCCTTTCTCTTTTTTCATCTCAATGTCAGCATCAGGATAGACCCTTCATGTACCCTTTCCACTGAAGTAAAGGGGGCCTCCTCTGGTTGGCAATGGCACTAGGCCATTCATGCTATTTTGCTATTCTCCCCGCTCCCTTTGAAATTAGTGGAGGGGTGATGTGTTAAAAAGTGTTCCCTGACTCACTTAGTGCCCTTTGTTCTGTCAGCCTACTAGAAGAGTATAGGATGGAGGGAGGTTATTATGTAGTCATCTAGAGCTAGCAGGCTCAGTATGTAAGAACTAACACAACCCTAGTAGTCTAATATCCTCTATGTATGACGACTTCAGAGCAGTGGAACGACCCCCAGAATCTAGACTCTGACATGGCTTTTCCACGTCGTTTACCCAGAAAGAGAGGTCTAGTATTAATGGGCCTGTTATGTGTTCAGCTGTTTGCTTGTTATTTCAGAGGGGAGTCGCTCAGTGAAACTACTTCCCCTCGTCGACGGGCCTGTTAGAAAAGCACACATCACTATGGAGGAGTAGGTGTTTTGGTCCGAGGCGATGACCAGCGTGTTTATGATGATGTGTTTAAACTGCAGCACTGCTGATTAGTAACACAGAAGTCACACGTCAAGACAGGCTGGAAGGAACGTAACTTTTTCTGTCCAGTCGTAAAGCAAAGACACGGCCGTCTGTTCCAGGGGGCTGACATACGTTTCAAACATTCAGCACGGTTCCCTCTCCCTATCCCCACCTATTACTACTCTGCTTCTTTTCCACACACACACACACACACACACACACACACACACACACACACACACACACACACACGGTGGGCCAACATGCTTTAAGGTCAAGGACCACCCTAATGCCCCACAAAGAGACATAGATTGATAATTAGGGCCTATAGCCCCTCCAGAATAGCCTTCCAGAACGTGATTTAGACCTATAGATTTCCTGTCAGATATGAAAAGTCACCGTTCCAATTGGAGAGGAGGACCCATTATCAAGCACTTTACTGTGTTTACTGGTTGGTAATGTTACTGGTGAGGCAGGTTGCATTTGTAGAGCTATGGATCTAAGGCTGGAGATGTATGAGTGTGTTCTTCGCCAATGGGCTGCCTTTTAGGTTAATTTAATTTGAGCTGTAGTACACTGTGGATGGATCATGTAGCATTGGGAATTGCATTAAGATTAGCTGCTATTGATACTGTAACCTTTCAGTATCCAATGGATGCACTGAAATCACATTCATAATATGGCCATGATTTTTGCCAGAGGTACTGTACATAATAGTAGCGTATATTCCTCATTTTATTTGTTGCTTGTATTTCTATACTACATGGCTAACGGCTGTTAGAAATATGCAGTGTACTCAAATGTTTTCAGTCATTTGTATATTATTTTACAGTTTAACTCAGCTTTATATTTTGTTCAGTTTATCTTAGCGCTGAAATGAAACATTTCAAGTCTGGCTGTTTTTTTCCTCAGTGTAGGTGTTTTTGTTTGTACCATTTACTCTGAGTTCAAAGGCCATTTCTGATAACACATTGGCAGAGAAAAATCAACCTCTGTTTTGTGATTCGGAGCCCTGGAGGCATTAGTAACTATAATGTCCACTATTATTAATCAATGTGACGCAAGGGCCAGAAAATGACCCCAGATTTTCATTTGGTTTTACTCAAGGTAGTATTTCTACACAGAGAGCTGCTATAGCCGTGTATTATGTAGCCTTGTCAATTATTATATAGTTTCACATTGTGTGTAGTAGCATATAAAAATGTTCCCAGAATGCATGCTAGTTCCATACATACAATATGAAGTTGCATGCTATGTGTAGCCCAGTTATCTCTTCAGAATTCCTACCTCCTGGGTTTCTCTTTAAATGTACTATAAAGGCTTTTTATTGAGCACTGTGCACATTGTTGTTGTTTTTTACAGAAAAGTTAACCAGTTGTCACGTTGTTTTGTCTTTGACCCCTCAGTCCCACTGTGCCCAGTACTCGGCTGAGAAGCGTGATGAGGAGAAGATGTGCGACCACCTGATCCGAGCGGCCAAGTACCGAGACCACGTCACAGCCACCCAGCTCATCCAGAAGATAGTCAACATCCTGACGGACAAACACGGTGCCTGGGGAAGCTCTGCCTTCAGGTAAAAGTCTACATAGTTCTACAGTCTACATAGTTATACGGTCTACATAGTTATACAGTCTACATAGTTCTACGGTCTACATAGTTCTACAGTCTGCATAGTTCTACAGTCTACATAGTTCTACAGTCTACATAGTTATACGGTCTACATAGTTATACGGTCTACATAGTTCTACGGTCTACATAGTTCTACGGTCTACATAGTTCTACGGTCTACATAGTTCTACGGTCTACATAGTTCTACGGTCTACATAGTTCTACGGTCTACATAGTTATACGGTCTACATAGTTATACGGTCTACATAGTTCTACGGTCTACATAGTTCTACGGTCTACATAGTTATACGGTCTACATAGTTATACGGTCTACATAGTTCTACGGTCTACATAGTTCTACGGTCTACATAGTTATACGGTCTACATAGTTATACGGTCTACATAGTTATACGGTCTACATAGTTATACGGCGTCTACATAGTTATACGGTCTACATAGTTATACGGTCTACATAGTTCTACGGTCTACATAGTTCTACGGTCTACATAGTTCTACGGTCTACATAGTTATACGGTCTACATAGTTATACGGTCTACATAGTTATACGGTCTACATAGTTATACGGTCTACATAGTTATACGGTCTACATAGTTCTACGGTCTACATAGTTCTACGGTCTACATAGTTCTACGGTCTACATAGTTCTACGGTCTATATAGTTATACGGTCTACATAGTTATACGGTCTACATAGTTATACGGTCTACATAGTTATACGGTCTACATAGTTATACGTCTACATAGTTCTACGGTCTACATAGTTATACGGTCTACATAGTTATACGGTCTACATGGTTATACGGTCTACATGGTTATACGGTCTACATAGTTATACGGTCTACATAGTTCTACGGTCTACATAGTTATACGGTCTACATAGTTATACGGTCTACATAGTTATACGGTCTACAAGTTCTACGGTCTACATAGTTTATACGGTCTACATAGTTATACGGTCTACATGGTTATACGGTCTACATGGTTATACGGTCTACATAGTTCTACGGTCTACATAGTTCTACGGTCTACATAGTTATACGGTCTACATAGTTTATACGGTCTACATAGTTCTACGTCTACAATCTAGAGCAGGGGTGCTCCAACTCTGGAGCTCTATTGGAAATGCAGGCTTTATTCCCAACCAACAGCACTAACACACCTCATTCAACTAATCAAATGATCGGTCTTCAGTCTAGTTACGCCTTCACCAGGTTCCACTCAGCACCATCACATTTTCAGTCTAAAGTACTGCGGCTCTGTTCCAATCTCCATACTAGCATGCCAATTCAAATCAAGGAATGTATTGGGGAAATGGTCCGATTTGGCTATTTTTTTCCCTGTGTCCAAACTTCCTGCCAGAATTCACATAATAAGAACATTGAGCATTGGTATTGGTTGAAAAAGAGGATACACCTGACTTTTAAATGAGCTGTAGCTTTCCTTAGTGTAAGACCACTGTAATGACTGTGTTCTCATTATATTCTACCCTCCCTCTTCTTTACACTGTGGGAGTTAGTGATTGAGTTAGGTCCGCACTGGGTGCAAACGTCAAGGTATCGGATGCGTGATACATTGGCTTTGGACAAAGATTAAAGACATTTAAACAAACCCTCCAGCCATTAAAACTATAGAAAAACCTTAGAACCCTCAATGCTGGTTTCAACAAAACAGGCCAGTTAGAAGTCAATGGGGTTATTCCCTAATGATGGCCTGTGCTGTTTGTGTGCTGGCAGGTTGGGTACAGGATATAATGGTTGGAGGTTGGAGATTCAGCCTGCCGTTGGTCGGTTGGTTCCCTCTTGTTAGTCTGAATTGACTCTCCTGAGACTCGTCTGTGTGTGAGCTCAGTTTGCGGTTGCTCTTACACCAGGGTCTCAGGGGGTCTCTCTCTCTCTCTCTCTCTCTCCTCTCTCTCTCTCTCTCTCTCTCTCTCTCTCTCTCTCTCTCTCTCTCTCTCTCTCTCTCTCTCTCTCTCTCTCCTCTCTCTCTCTCTCTCTCTCTCTCTCTCTCTCTCTCTCTCTCTCTCTCTCTCTGTCTCTCTTCCTCTCTCTCTGTCTCTCTCTCTCTCTCTCTCTCTCTCTCTCTCTCTCTCCCTCTCCTTTCTTTTTTAGTCCTTTTATTCTCTGGTCTCTTAGATTTTTGCCTCCCCTGAGTCTCTTTCTTTCTCGTTCTCTCCTCTCTCTCTCTCTCTCTCTCTCTCTCTATCTATTTCTGTATATTCACACAACAAGGCCATGCTATTTGCTATGCACCTCCACCGCAGCCAGAGAGACTCTCCCTTCCTCATTACCGTGCCTTTCTTTCTTTCATGTGTTGTTGTGCTGCTACAGTATTGATGGTTTTCCTAATGGCTGCCGATGGGCCAGGCTGGGAGCAGGGAGCCGCTGGCACCTGGCCTGGGAGCCGGGCCCAAGCTTTTAATAATCACAATCAGACCTGTGCCATTACATCAATATTTTTGGTCAATTACCGAGAAGGTCAGGTGGCGCAGCTCCGCGACGGGGACCCCATGCAGGCAGCAGCATGTGGTGGGGGGCGTAAGAGGGAGAGATTGGGAGAGAAGGGAGGCGAGAGAGGGGAGGGGGAGGGAGGGAGGGGAAAGAGAGGAGGGAGAGAGGAGGGAGAGGGGTAGAGAGAGAGGAGGGGGAGAAAAACATCAGCGCAACAGAGAAAGGGGCAATGGCTAGGATACAGACGGACGTTCACACAAAGTCACACACACACATGCACAAGGACACAATACAGACAGACAGACAGACACGCATGCATGCACACAGACTTAAAATGTGGGTGCTGCAACATTACAGAAAACAAGTGAGGGAGGGAAAGAGGACATACACACACACACACACACACACACACACACACACACACACAGTTTTTCTATCAGCGGTGGTGAAAATGAAATCTGGGAGCAACAAAGGGTACACGCAGCCATGATTACGACCTTTTGTCGAGAGGTGTAAAATTCACGAGCTCCTATAAAGACAGTATTCCCCAAAGTTTCCATTCAATAAAGGGGCCGAAAATGAAATATTATTTTCTCCATGAACAGGCTGATGGAATTGTTGTTTTCCTCACGGCAGGCGTCTAATATCATCTGACACGCCGTGACCCGCCTGAATGCAATTTGTGTCTTAATATCCAGCTTACACCAGCCCTGGCCCCTGGAGACGTGAGGTGTTAGGTGCTTTTCTCTCGTTCCTTTCTCTCTCCTTTTCTCTCTCTCTCTCTCTCTCTCTCTCTCTCTCTCTCTCTCTCCTCTCCTCTATTCGTCCACCTCTCTCTCCATTGTATTGGAGTGTCTAGGGAGGTCTCCCTCCACCAAACAAAGGGAGGTAACTCTCATGATCTGTTCTGAGATCTGCCCTTGGCCGTCATTGGTGTGCAACACATACACACATGTCATGTTGTGCACTGAGGGACAGGACAGACAGACAGGGAACACTACCTGTTCATCCTTACATTACTGTCACATCCTCTGTAGGGTCGGGTGTACAACACACCAGCTGTCTGATGCAAATTACAGACACAACATGAATAACCAGCTCTGAGTGGCCACAAATGAAGTGACTGGCAGCACTCATTTTCTCACTTTTTTTTCTGGAGCGAGTGAGGCGGCCCCGACGGAGCATCTAGGCAGCGTTGGTGTTTATTTGGGTCAGGAGACAAGTCATCTTTCATGTATGTGACACCCGGCAAAGTGGCCGGACGGAGAGAGAGAAATGAGGATGGAGAGAGAGAGATGAGGATGGAGAGAGAGAGAGAGAGAGAGAGAGAGAGAGAGAGATGAGGATGGAGAGAAAATGAGGGGTAGATGATGGAGAATGGTAAGCGGTGTCTCAGAGGACACACTCCCCTTTCCTCATCTCCCTCTTTCATTGCATTCTAATAAGCTGACTAATGTACCATGGAAATTCACTCTGGATGCTGGAGAGGAGAAGGGGGGGAGGAGGGAGAATGGAGAGGAAGGGATAGGAGGAGAGAGAAGCGAGAGGAGAGAAGTCAGGGGATAAAAAATAAGGGAGAGAAGGGAGAAATGAGGAGAGGAAGGTACTGTAGCTGCCGTGTTGGAGGAAAGTACAGTGTTGGTGGGGGAGAGAGTGTGGGAGGGGGGAGAGAGTGTTGGAGGGGGAGAGAGTGTGGGAGGGGGGAGAGAGTGTGGGAGGGGGAGAGAGTGTGGGAGGGGGGAGGGGGAGAGAGTGTGGGAGGGGAGAGAGTGTGTGAGGGGGAGAGAGTGTGGGAGGGGGGAGAGAGTGTGGGAGGGGGAGAGAGTGTTGGAAGGGGAGAGAGTGTGGGAGGGGGAGAGAGTGTTGAAGGGGGGAGAGAGTGTGGGAGGGGGAGAGAGTGTGGGAGGGGGGAGAGAGTGTGGGAGGGGGGAGAGAGTGTGGGAGTCGGAGAGAGTGTGGGAAGGGAGAGAGTGTGGGAGGGGGAGAGAGTGTTGGAGGGGGAGAGAGTGTGGGAGGGGGGAGAGAGTTGGGAGGGGGGAGAGAGTGTGGGAGGGGGGAGAGAGTGCAAGTTTAGATTTAGAGTAGTAGTTAGTGTTGTGTTTTCTGCCAATGATGGTGATTATTATTGGACTTAGGTCAAATATTTGGGGATGTTTGATGGTGCACCACCTCTGTTTCTCTCCTCTAATCTCCCTCCCTCCCTCCCTCCCTCCCTCTAAGCAGATCATCCTCTCCCCCTCCACTCCACTGGGTTGTAATGGAACAGCCTTAGGCTAGAGCCTCCCAGCCGTAGGGACATCCATCTTTGTTGTGTGTCACGCTCTCTCGCCGCCTGGCAAAAATATTTTTTGATGCGCACTCCAATTTTTCTTCAGTAAATCAAATCTTCCTTCTTTCAGAAAGATGAATGCTCCGGGGTTGGGTGTTATAGAAAAAATCAATGCGGGCAAAATTGAAACAGTATGCCTCTGCATCGATCCGGCCTTGTGAGATGGAAACTAACAGCTTTGTAACTGTTCCAGGACAGTTAGCTGACATGTAATGGACAAACTATCAATATTAGCATTACTGTTTTATCTTGTAGTATGTCATTGCTCAAACCAGATCCATCAGGTAAAATAGAAGAATTCAGGGATTTACTCTGACAGATAGATAGGGTTGATGTTCCCTCGTCTGTTAATGCCATAGAGGACAATCAACCAATTTCCTTTGTGTACAACACACAATAGCCATTGTGCTATTGTTGACCTGAGAAGGGATTGTAACCCATCTAAGAAAGATTGATCCAGTTTTATTATTTGTGTAATTTGTAATAATAGTGTTATTTGCTTTTATTACGAGCTCTGGCCAAAAGTCGTGCATTATTAGGAAGAAGAGTGCTATTTGAATGCACCTGAGTCTCACTGTTCATACCATACAACATAACACACTCCTCCAGAATGAGTAGTCTGTAGCATGCATCCTACAGAAACAAAGGACCTATATTCACTCCACTATCCCTGCTCATCTCCAACCCAGCAGCAGTCACACACACACACATACACACACACACACATACACACACACACACCACACACACACACACACACACACACACACACACACACACACACACACACACACACACACACACACACACACACACACGGATACTTACCTCTGTCTCTCATTGTCTACAGTCATAAAATGAATAGATAATAACCTTGGCATTTGCCACAGACTAATTTCAGCCATGCATCAGTCTCTGCTTGATTACACACACACACACACACACACACACACACACACACACACGCACACACGCACACAGGCAGAGACACGCACACAGACAGAGACATGCACACAGGCAGAGACACGCACACAGACATAGACACGCACACAGGCAGAGACACGCACACAGGCCA
>NW_028162582.1:0-37765 GCF_964263955.1 Coregonus lavaretus
GCCCTTTTTATTATTCACAGATCTGCTCCTCTGATGACATGGCAGGCAGGCAGGCAGACTCCTCTAATGGCAGGCAGGCAGACTCCTCTAATGGCAGGCAGGCAGGCAGACTCCTCTGATGGCAGGCAGGCAGGCAGGCAGACTCCTCTAATGGCAGGCAGGCAGGCAGACTCCTCTGATGGCAGGCAGGCAGGCAGACAGACTCCTCTGATGGCAGGCAGGCAGACTCCTCTGATGGCAGGCAGACAGACTCCTCTGATGGCAGGCAGGCAGGCAGACTCCTCTGATGGCAGGCAGACAGACTCCTCTGATGGCAGGCAGACAGACTCCTCTGATGGCAGGCAGACATGCAGACTCCTCTGATGGCAGGCAGGCAGGCAGACTCATCTGATGGCAGGCAGGCAGACTCCTCTGATGGCAGGCAGACAGACTCCTCTGATGGCAGGCAGACAGACTCCTCTGATGGCAGGCAGACATGCAGACTCCTCTGATGGCAGGCAGGCAGGCAGACTCATCTGATGGCAGGCAGGCAGACTCCTCTGATGGCAGGCAGACAGACTCCTCTGATGGCAGGCAGGCAGACTCCTCTGATGGCAGGCAGGCAGGCAGACTCCTCTGATGGCAGGCAGGCAGACTCCTCTGATGGCAGGCAGGCAGGCAGACTCCTCTGATGGCAGGCAGGCAGGCAGACTCCTCTGATGGCAGGCAGACAGACTCCTCTGATGGCAGGCAGGCAGACTCCTCTGATGGCAGGCAGGCAGACATGCAGACTCCTCTGATGGCAGGCAGGCAGACTCCTCTGATGGCAGGCAGGCAGGCAGGCAGGCAGACATGCAGGCAGGCAGGCAGGCAGGCAGGCAGGCAGGCAGGCAGGCGGACTCCTCTGATGGCAGGCAGGCAGACAGACTCCTCTGATGGCAGGCAGGGAAACAGACTCCTCTGATGGCAGGCAGGCAGGCAGACTCCTCTGATGGCAGGCAGGCAGACTCCTCTGATGGCAGGCAGACATGCAGACTCCTCTGATGGCAGGCAGGCAGACTCCTCTGATGGCAGGCAGGCAGGCAGGCAGGCAGGCAGGCAGGCAGGCAGGCAGGCAGGCAGGCAGGCAGACTCCTCTGATGGCAGGCAGGCAGACAGACTCCTCTGATGGCAGGCAGGCAGGCAGACTCCTCTGATGGCAGGCAGGCAGGCAGACTCCTCTGATGGCAGGCAGGCAGACAGACTCCTCTGATGGCAGGCAGACAGACTCCTCTGATGGCAGGCAGGCAGACAGACTCCTCTGATGGCAGGCAGGCAGGCAGACTCCTCTGATGGCAGGCAGACAGGCAGACACCTCTGATGGCAGGCAGGCAGGCAGACTCCTCTGATGGCAGGCAGGCAGACAGACTCCTCTGATGGCAGGCAGGCAGACTCCTCTGATGGCAGGCAGGCAGACAGACTCCTCTGATGGCAGGCAGGCAGACTCCTCTGATGGCAGGCAGGCAGACTCCTCTGATGGCAGGCAGGCAGGCAGACACCTCTGATGGCAGGCAGGCAGACAGACTCCTCTGATGGCAGGCAGGCAGACAGACTCCTCTGATGGCAGGCAGGCAGACAGACTCCTCTGATGGCAGGCAGGCAGGCAGGCAGGCAGGCAGGCAGGCAGGCAGGCAGGCAGGCAGGCAGGCAGGCAGGCAGGCAGGCAGACTCCTCTGATGGCAGGCATGCAGACTCCTCTGATGGCAGGCAGGCAGACAGACTCCTCTGATGGCAGGCAGGCAGGCAGACTCCTCTGATGGCAGGCAGGCAGGCAGACTCCTCTGATGGCAGGCAGGCAGACTCCTCTGATGGCAGGCAGGCAGGCAGACTCCTCTGATGGCAGGCAGGCAGACTCCTCTGATGGCAGGCAGGCAGACAGACTCCTCTGATGGCAGGCAGGCAGACTCCTCTGATGGCAGGCAGGCAGACTCCTCTGATGGCAGGCAGGCAGGCAGACACCTCTGATGGCAGGCAGGCAGACAGACTCCTCTGATGGCAGGCAGGCAGACAGACTCCTCTGATGGCAGGCAGGCAGACAGACTCCTCTGATGGCAGGCAGGCAGGCAGGCAGGCAGGCAGGCAGGCAGGCAGGAAGGCAGGCAGGCAGGCAGGCAGGCAGGCAGACTCCTCTGATGGCAGGCAGGCAGGCAGGCAGACTCCTCTGATGGCAGGCAGGCAGGCAGGCAGGAAGGCAGGCAGGCAGACTCCTCTGATGGCAGGCAGGCAGGCAGGAAGGCAGGCAGGCAGACTCCTCTGATGGCAGGCAGGCAGACAGACAGACTCCTCTGATGGCAGGCAGGCAGACAGACAGACTCCTCTGATGGCAGGCACACTCCTGAAAACAAACTGCTCAGCAAAGCAAAGGCTCTTTTAAGAGCTACCAGATTTATATAAAAAAAGCTCATTTTCAGTGTCTGTGTTTATATGATAAGGAGGTGTTACTTTGGCAGATAATGTCACCCATCTAAAGAAATCGTTTTTTTTTGTGGTTATTCTAGGGTTGTAAGTGATAAAATCAACTATTTTGAGTAATTACTACTTTAGTAAAGATATACACTTAGTAAGGACATAGAGGTTATTCAGTACTACTGCAATTGTTAAATAATTCCAATAGATGGAAGCATAAGACCATGAATTAACGTTTTCTCCCTGCGCACACCACTTCCCCTCACAGGAAAACTCCCACACAAACTTTTTTTCTGTCCCTTTCCACACTGCTAACGCAAGAGGAAGGACTAAAAACGCATTTAACCGATTACTGTGAATTAATATAATGATGATTCATGTTTATTATTACCTGTTTTTATGCTCATGTTTAGAAATTATAGTTAATTACTATTTCAATAACGATTATCAATAATCCTGAACGTTAATTCAGTCACCTCTGGTCGAGAAAAACGTATTTTCCTAGTACATTCTTTTGTCAAATTCATCAACCAGCATTGAGCCGCTCTGCTTTCTCGCTCAAGCGAGGGGCATGTTGAGGTAATTTGCTAACCGTGAGGGTTGCGTGATGTCATCTCTTGGCGGGTCGTGGAAGATGCACCCTTTTGTACTCCAAGGCTGTTCACTTGACATATAAGATATTAAAGATATTTTGAAATGCAGGTAAACCTGGGTTTAGGTTTGCCCATCTGACTAGTAAGCATTTGGCCGGGGTTCAATATCAGCAATAGAATGTATATGTATATAATAGAATACCAGCAATAGAATAGAAAGCCTTTTGCTTTGTAGCCTCCTGTAGCTCAGTTGGTAGAGCATGGCGCTTGCAACGCCAGGGTTGTGGGTTCGATTCCCACGTGTGGCCAGTATGAAAAATGTATGCACTCACTAGCTGTATGTCGCTCTGGATAAGAGCGTCTGCTAAATTACTCAAATGTAGGATGTACATTTGTTTTGCTCTACCAAAAGCAACATAGGCCTAATATGGTGTATATATATATATAGACAGTATACATATATATGTAGCTAACTGTAAAGTAATGAGTTACCATTTTAGAAAATCATGGAACATACAGTCTTTGGTTGCATGCTTTTTTTATTTCAATCATATTGCTGCTTGTAGACTATTAATGATGCTTCCTGGTCTTATGCTGCCAATTATTGGAAATATTGAACAATTAAAAGTTATTAATTCACATAAAGACATTGGAGAGGCAGCTGAGAAATACATTTTTCTTATTAATTCCTGAGATCAGTCTCACACCTGTCCCACCTATCCCCAGTGGCGTGTATTCATGGGTGCCAAGGGAAGCCAGGCTTCCCCCCAAAAAATTGACAAATAAAAAATCTAAAAACATTAAATACTTCTCGTCTCTCTGTGTTTCATAATTTTCCTTCAATTCGCAAGAGGCTGAATGTATCTCACAGGAGAAAGCACCCGAGCGAGCGAAACAGCGCCCCCTCTGTCTCTCTACGTGTAGGCCATCTATCTGATGCTGTCTGTTACAAACGAGTAAGACATGTTGCCGCCCGTAGCATTGATGACAAGGGAAGCCAGCGAGCATCTGGCCACCCTTGATTTAAAAAAAGTATAAAACATTAGCCAATCAGCGTTGAGCTAAACTGAGCAAGTTCTACTGGTGCACCAAAAAAAGTGTCAAGGGAAGCCATCTTGGATTTGGTGTCACTCCTATCAAATCCCATTGAGAGCATAACTTCATTGACAGAAAAACTGTTGCATCTGGTTGTGTTGTTGTCCTCCAGTGGCTAGCTAGCCAGCTAGCTAAAATTGGCCCTTTCCTAAATTTGGACTTGTGGTTTTAGTTAATTTTCCATACTGGCCAATGATTATTTGCCAGTATGGCGAATCGCATCTCTGCATGTCTGGCAGACATATCAGTATGGATGACGGATCACCACCTCAAGCTGAACCCTGGCAAGACGGAGCTGCTCTTCCTCCCGGGGAAGGACTGCCCGTTCCATGATCTCGCCATCACGGTTGACAACTCCGTTGTGTCCTCCTCCCAGAGTGCGAAGAGCCTTGGCGTGACCCTGGACAACACCCTGTCGTTCTCCGCTAACATCAAGGCGGTGACCCGATCCTGCAGGTTCATGCTCTACAACATTCGGAGAGTATGACCCTGCCTTACACAGGAAGCGGCACAGGTCCTAATCCAGGCACTTGTCATCTCCCGTCTGGATTACTGCAACTCGCTGTTGGCTGGGCTCCCTGCCTGTGCCATTAAACCCCTACAACTCATCCAGAATGCCGCAGCCCGTCTGTTGTTCAACCTTCCCAAGTTCTCTCACGTCACCTCACTCCTCCGCACACTCCACTGGCTTCCAGTTGAAGCTCGCATCCGTTACAAGACCATGGTGCTTGCCTATGGAGCTGTGAGGGGAACGGCACCTCCGTACCTTCAGGCTCTGATCAGTCCCTGGTGAATGCACCAATTTGTAAGTCGCTCTGGATAAGAGCGTCTGCTAAATGACGTAAATGTAAATGTAATTATAACGCCGATTCTGATCCAACCATTAATTCATACATTGTGCCCCTGGACTGAGAGGATGGAAGTTCAATATATAGCTAGATGTAGAAGGCTAATGTTAACTAGCTAACATTGCCCATGAACGAAAGTTAGGCTAGTGAGCATTTTAGCCAGGTTGCTTAGGACAACAACAAATAAAAGCGTTTACTGTATTTATTATTACTAAAATAGTTACTAAAATAGTTTCTAAAAGTGTTCTAGGTTACTTATTTGGTTACAAAAAATGAAGGCCCTATCAAGCTAGCTAGCTGTGTATCTTATGGGGGGGGGGGGTATAGTTATATCTTATGAAATAGTTTGCTAGCTAGGCATCAATGTTCAAACATTACCTAACCTAGCTAGCGATCTAGCTAAAGTTAGCTAGCTAGGTGGGTAGATAGTACCTATGTTCAATGTTTAACATTGTTAGCTAGACACAAACAGAACAAAGCATAGAATGATCTGCACAAAAAGGCAACCAAGCAAGTTCTATTAGCTAACTAACCCCCTTTGGTCTGTTTTAACTAACTAACTAGCAAGTTAATGTTAACAACCGTCACTGCCCAGAGACAGTTTCAACAAACAAAGCAACACCTTTACCTTAGATCATTCTTAATTTAACATAATAGCTAGTTAGCTCTTTCAGTTTGGACATTCAACACTGGTACAATAATCCAATCTTACGACGATGTCTTAACGTATGGAATAAAACGCTGTCACGATCGTCAGGAACAGAGGACCAATGCGCAGCGTTATTTGCGAACATATTTATTTAAATAAAGATCACACGAACAAAAACAACAAAACGATAACGTGACGTCCTTGGATCAAACACAACCTACTTGGAACAAGATCCCACAACCACTGTGGGAAAACAGCCTGTCTAAATGTGGTTCCCAATCAGAGACAACCAGCAACAGCTGACACTCGTTGCCTCTGACTGAGAACCACTCTGGCCAACATAGAAATACTTAAACTAGAAAGGAAAACACATGAAAACTCACACCCTGGCTCAACATACTAGAGTCCCCAGAGCCAGGGCGTGACAAACGCTCCTGGTCTTATTCTTCTATGGTACTATGGCGTTCTGCAAACAAACGTTATATGCCATGACCTACTTCTGCTTCGTGTGGCTTTCCGGCAGATGCTGTGTTGCGTATTGCTGCCTTTCGCAGGTCGGCGTGCGGTTTGGACATTTCGGTCACCAAAAAAAAAGAGAAAAGGGGAATGGGAAAATGTTAAATTGCATCTAACCCTACCTCCAAAACCCACCACCCCATCCCAGTGCTCGGCCCGAAACGATCCTACACCAGGAAGTCTCTCTAAACTTCATTTACATCTTCTGCACAAAAATCTCCCAAATATTTATCTGCTGCTGCAACTACCACATCTATATTGCAAAGTATTAAGACCCCTTGACTTTTTCCATATTTTGTTACGTTACAGCCTTATTATAAAATGCATTAAATAAATAAAAAATCCTCATCAATCCATAACGACAAAGCGAAAACAGGTTTTTTGACATTTTTGCAAATGTATTAAAAACAGAAATACCTTATTTACATAAGTATTCAGACCCTTTGCTATGAGTCTTGAAATTGAGCTCAGGTGCATCCTGTTTCCATTGATCAACCTTGAGATGTTTCTACAACATGATTGGAGTCCACCTGTGGTAAAGTCAATTGATTGGACATGATTTGGAAAGGCACACACCTGTCTATATAAGGTCCCACAGTTGACAGTGCATGTCAGAGCAAAAAACAAGCCATGAGGTAGAAGGAATTGTCCGTAGAGCCCAGAGACAGGATTGTGTTGAGGCACAGATCTGGGGAAGGGTTCAAAAAATATCTGCAGCATTGAAGGTCCCCAAGAACACAGTGGCCTCCATCATTCTTAAATGGAAGAAGTTTGGAACCACCAAGATTCCTAGAGCTGGCCGCCCGGCCAAACTGAGCAATCGGGGGAGAAGGGCCTTTTTCAGGGAGGTGACCAAGAACCCGATGGTCACTCTGATAGAGCTCCAGAGTTCCTCTGTGGAGATGGGAGAAACTTCCAGAAGGACAACCATCTCTGCAGCACTCCACCAATCAGGCCTTTATGGTAGAGTGGCCAGACGGAAGCCACTCCTCAGTAAAAGGCACATGACAGCCCGCTTTGAGTTTGCCAAAAGGCACCTAAAGACTCTCAGACCATGAGAAACAAGATTCTCTGGTCTGATGAAACCAAGATTGAACTCTTTGGCCTGAATGCCAAACGTCACGTCTGGAGGAAACCTGGCACCATCCCTACGATGAAGCATGGTGGTGGCAGCATCATGCTGTGTAGATGTTTTTCAGCGGCAGGGACTGGGAGTCTAGTCAGAATCGAGGGAAAGATGAACGGAGCAAAGTACAGAGAAGTCCGTGATGAAAACCTGGTCCTGAGCACTCAGGACCTCAGACTGGGGCGAAGGTTCACCTTCCAAAAGGACAGCGACCCTAAGCACACAGCCAAGACAACGCAGGAGTGGCTTCGGGACAAGTCTCTGAATGTCCTTGAGTGGCCCAGCCAGAGTCCGAACTTGAACCCGATCAAACATCTCTGGAGAGACCTGAAAATAGCAGTGCAGCGACGCTCCCCATCCAACCTGACAGAGCTTGAGCGGATCTGCAGAGAAGAATGGGAGAAATTCCCCAAATACAGGTCTGCCAAGCTTGTAGCGTCATACCCAAGAAGACTCGAGGCTGTAATCTCTGCCAAAGGTGCTTCAACAAAGTACTGAGTATTAAGTTATGTTTGTATTTTCTTTTGCAAAAAATTATAAAAACCTGTTCTTGCTTTGTCATTATGGGGTATTGTGTGTAGATGGATGAGAAAAAACAAACAATTTAATCCATTTTAGAATAAGGCTGTAATGTAACAAAATGTGGAAAAAGTCAAGGAATCCTTTCGAATGCACTGTATCTTCTGTGATTTGCGCTCCAAGTGCAGTTGATCACCATGGCTATAAGCGCAAGAAACCCAACCTTACTAAAACTATGGCCATCTCACTGGGGGCTTCCCAGTCGACTCACTCACCCTTGGGCTATCCTCTACTCTTTTCACTGCCTCAGCATAGGACACTTTCTGCCCTACTCGAACTCTGGCAATCTCAACCTGTCTCTCTCTCCCAGGTCACATCGGATCCCCAGTGCTTTCTCTATTCCTACTGTACACTCCCTCTGACTATGCCCTCCTGCACATTTCTCACATCGTGGGATCTCTCTTCTACACACTGCTGCAACATGTATGAATCCTTCACAAACACGTCACAAACACTAGGAATATTGCTTTTCATTTGATCAACGCTAACGCAAACGTCACTTCCTGTTGAACGTGGAATGAAGGGACAGCTCGGTTTGTTGTTTTGGGAAGTTTGTTGTTTTGAATTTGTATTGGAAAGTTTTCTTAGTATCTAGCTAACTTTTGAGTTTGGATCCCGCGACGCAGTTGGCATCAGTTGCTGGGACTCCTACTCTCTGTCCAGCGATCCTGCCGACCAAGGCCGGGTCTGAGGAGCTATTTGGCGTAGAAGCTAGCCCAGCTGCTAGCTAGCTGCCTATCAAGCTAGCTGGGTTTTCTTGAGGGCTTGAACGCAGTCCGTGACGCGGTTAGACATTATGGCCATGGATTGTTCCGGGTTTGTGGCTGTCTAGATGGCTGTTTGTTGTTGTTGTTTCCAATCTTCCCTGTGACCTGTCCTGTCTGGAACTGCGAGGAGTAACAGCGTAACCTACGTTGCTACGATGACAAAGACCAAAGCCGCAGGGAGTACCCTTGAGGACAGTGGTGTCTCTCTATCACAGGTGAAGGATCTTTTAAACGAACAAAAGTAGTTCTACAAGCAGTTGTTACAACAACAAGAAAATAGCTTCAAGAGTTTTGTCCAAATACTGTTGATTCAACTAATAAAAGAATGGACGACCTGACCTGAGAGGTCCAGGAACTGAAGAAGAGTTTGCAGTTCTCCCAGGGTCAGCTTGATGAGTTGAAACAGGAGAACGGCAAGATGACAGCCATCTGTATATCATTGAGAGAAGACATCAGTTCTGTGTGTGAATTCATGATAACAATCATGGCGAAATCTCGAGAAACAATCAAGGTGGAACAACATGGTTGTGGACGGAATTGCAGACTCTCCACATGAGACCCGGACGGAGTCTGAGGACAAAGTGAGGGAAATGATCTCTGAGAAATTGAAGATGGACCAAAGGAAGATTGAGGTGGAGCGTGCCCACAGGACTGGAAAACCCATCACGAGCCCAGGTGACAGGCCCAGGCCGATAGTGGTCATGTACTTGAGGTTCAAGGACAAGGTAGCCTTAAATATTTTTCTCTTGCTATTGTCTTCGAAATTCTACACTGGGACACTCGAAGTCAGATTTAAATGAATAATTCTTTATTGTCAGTTAACTGGAGAGGTTCCAACAAACTTGATGCACCCTAGTACAAGTCCGTCAGGAGATCCGTCGGGGCAGTCCCGTTAGATCTCTTATATACTGCTTACACAGACAAGTTACATAGGCATGGTTCATAGGGTTGGTTCCTGCATGTGTCTGCCACCGTCTCCTATCTTAGCTTATAGAACATATTCAGGGCGTTCTGCCAGATGGTCCTAAGGAGGGGGTCATGTCGCCCCCCTTCATATCTTTACCAAGCACAGGCAGGAACCAAGGATTATTTATGACACGAAAGACAAGATGAATATTTTCAAGGCTGTCTTTTCACACTATAAAATGTTCCATCACATTCCCTCCTCTTATCACTCAATCTGTGATAATTATCATTACATTTTAAGGTAAGCATTAGATTATAGCGTATATCAAAAGGTTCTATACTTCTATTAACACATAAAACCAGACACTTCATCATTTCAAACCCTTCATTCTGGGTTGTACAAGTTATATTTCTGTTAACCTCTTAAGGATCAAACCCTTTTTTCAATTTTGCCTAAAATGACCTGAATCTAACTGGCTGTAGCTCAGGACCTGAAGCAAGGATATGCATATTCTTGATACCATTTGAAAGGAAACACTTTGAAGTTTGTGGAAATGTGAAATTAATGTAGGAGAATATAACACATTAGATCTGGTAAAAGATAATACAAACAAAAAAACATGCGTTATCTATTTTTGTTTTTGTTCCATCATCTTTGAAATGCAAGAGGAAGGCCACAATATATTATTGCAGTTTAGGCGCAATTTAGATTCTGGCCACTAGATGGCAGCAGTGTGTGTGCAAAGTTTCAGATTGATCCAGTGAAGCATTGCAATACTGGACTATTTTGTATCAAGTCTTCCCAAATGTGCCGAATTGGACAATTGAAACAGTTTCAAGTACATAAAGATAGCGAACATAAAAAAAATTATATGGTAATACAAAATGTAAATTTACACACTCCCAGGAATGTCCTACATGATGGATCATTAGCTTATACACTAACTTTCACACATCTAGATGGCCGGGCGGGGTGGGTGTGGAGCCAGAGACAGCAAGGGTTCAAACTGTAGAACCCAGTTCATACATTTGAATTTAAAAATTTATTTTATTAAACAAAACTATGCTACATTTTATCTCTGGGACCCTCAGGATGACAAATCAGAGCAAGATTTCTGAATAAGTACATTATTTACCTTCAGAGGTGAATGTATCAAACCAGTTGCCGTGATACGTTTTTTGTTGTTGTGCACTCTCCTCAAACAATAGCATGGTATTTTTTTCACTGTAATAGCTACTGTAAATTGGACAGTGCAGTTAAATTAACAATAATTTAAGCTGTCTGCCCATATAAGACATGTTTATGTTCTGGAAAGTTTGCTGTTACTTACAACAGTCATGCTAATCACATTAGCGCACGTTAGCTCAACCGTCCCGTATACGGGACACCGATCCCATAGAGGTTAATAATAATAATAATAATAATAATAATAATAATAATAATAATTTGGGATCCTTCTTTCACAGGGAAGAGATAGAAAACATGTTATAACTGTTTCACACCAACCTTGATAAAAATGAGATTGGGGCAAGGTTAGCCCAAGCTACAATCTAGTGGCTCTCCTCACATTTTCCAAAATCATAATTAGAACTATTGATAAACTATCCAACCCAAATTTAGAATGACACTCCTTGGTGCTTCACGTTGGTTCTATCACTTGATTTTCAGACCCTCAACTTAGCACACACCGATACTGGCAGAATGTACATTTATATTGACATACAGTATATTCATCTTATATTTCTAGCATTAACTCATCACGTTCCCCATTTGTGGTAATGACAGATCGGTATCTCAATGCATTTCTAGTCTAAATTACTATACATTTTGCAGTGTGTAGACCGCCACAATCAACCTGATACCCCAAATAAACAATTTTGGACAAGCCTAAATCAATTACGGGCACGGTTGACCACCCCCCCTCCTTCACGGCAGTAATTATTTTGGCTTTTCTTCATTTTCTTCTTCAGATAGCTTTACAGTCCTCCCAATGGTACATATGTTCAAAGTGGATGGCCCTTAATAATGTCCCATTTTCCCAAGCAGACAAATCTCTCACTTGAGCCATCATCACCGTCCTGTATGGTCCATTGTGTCTTGTCCATTTCCTAACAGTACACCAGCAGCATGAGAGAAGTTTGGACGGGATCTCTCTCCATGCTCAGTCCACATGGACTCACGTCGCACTCCTGAGAGAAAAGGCATGAGAGAAAAGGCAGTTGACAGCTTCGACTTGATGCTGTGTACAGGTCGCTGGCTTGGACTCAGGTTTCAGGTGGTGAAGGACCATAATGAACGCCATTGTCAACATTACTTCAGCCGGTTAGAGGTGGTGAGGCTCACAATGTTATTGGTCGAATTATCCCTTCCGTGCATCTAGATACCATCTGTGGTCACCTTCGTCATAACCTCGAGAGAGGACAGACCAGAACAACAGTTTAGTTTAGGGCATTTCTGATTCAGAAAATCCAGACAAATTATTCACTGTATGACAAATGACAAATTATTCACTTTGTTACTTTTACTAGTCTCCATATCTGTTTCCTTCAACAAGGACCCTTCCTCCCAATAGGAAGACCTTCTCAGTCACTACTGCTAATACACACGGATCACTCTCAAACAATGTTCTGCTTTCCCCTATTGCAAGGTTTAAAAACAAAACAAAATGTTGTTATTGGAAGGCATTGTTTTCATGTTTGTCTACCCTAACAATGTTACTCTATATATTTATTACCAATTTCTTTTGGATATTCACTCTCTGCTTCACACGTATTAATTTTGAGATTCATATGTAATGCGCCAAAATTATAAAATACATTGGCCAATTCAGAAGGGAAGAGATAAACTTCCTTTCATAAAGTAGCTCTCGAGACTAGAGTCTCTTTCTTGGATCCACCTTCGCTATATTTGGGCTGGCACTGTCTATCAGTCCCCTATAGATGGCTCTGTCCATCTGGCACTGTCTATCAGTCCCCTATAGATGGCTCTGTCCATCTGGCACTGTCTATCAGTCCCCTATAGATGGCTCTGTCCATCTGGCACTGTCTATCAGTCCCCTATAGATGGCTCTGTCCATCTGGCACTGTCTATCAGTCCCCTATAGATGGCTCTGTCCATCTGGCACTGTCTATCAGTCCCCTATAGATGGCTCTGTCCATCTGGCACTGTCTATCAGTCCCCTATAGATGGCTCTGTCCATCTGGCACTGTCTATCAGTCCCCTATAGATGGCTCTGTCCATCTGGCACTGTCTATCAGTCCCCTATAGATGGCTCTGTCCATCTGGCACTGTCTATCAGTCCCCTATAGATGGCTCTGTCCATCTGGCACTGTCTATCAGTCCCCTATAGATGGCTCTGTCCATCTGGCACTGTCTATCAGTCCCCTATAGATGGCTCTGTCCATCTGGCACTGTCTATCAGTCCCCTATAGATGGCTCTGTCCATCTGGCACTGTCTATCAGTCCCCTATAGATGGCTCTGTCCATCTGGCACTGTCTATCAGTCCCCTATAGATGGCTCTGTCCATCTGGCACTGTCTATCAGTCCCCTATAGATGGCTCTGTCCATCTGGCACTGTCTATCAGTCCCCTATAGATGGCTCTGTCCATCTGGCACTGTCTATCAGTCCCCTATAGATGGCTCTGTCCATCTGGCACTGTCTATCAGTCCCCTATAGATGGCTCTGTCCATCTGGCACTGTCTATCAGTCCCCTATAGATGGCTCTGTCCATCTGGCACTGTCTATCAGTCCCCTATAGATGGCTCTGTCCATCTGGCACTGTCTATCAGTCCCCTATAGATGGCTCTGTCCATCTGGCACTGTCTATCAGTCCCCTATAGATGGCTCTGTCCATCTGGCACTGTCTATCAGTCCCCTATAGATGGCTCTGTCCATCTGGCACTGTCTATCAGTCCCCTATAGATGGCTCTGTCCATCTGGCACTGTCTATCAGTCCCCTATAGATGGCTCTGTCCATCTGGCACTGTCTATCAGTCCCCTATAGATGGCTCTGTCCATCTGGCACTGTCTATCAGTCCCCTATAGATGGCTCTGTCCATCTGGCACTGTCTATCAGTCCCCTATAGATGGCTCTGTCCATCTGGCACTGTCTATCAGTCCCCTATAGATGGCTCTGTCCATCTGGCACTGTCTATCAGTCCCCTATAGATGGCTCTGTCCATCTGGCACTGTCTATCAGTCCCCTATAGATGGCTCTGTCCATCTGGCACTGTCTATCAGTCCCCTATAGATGGCTCTGTCCATCTGGCACTGTCTATCAGTCCCCTATAGATGGCTCTGTCCATCTGGCACTGTCTATCAGTCCCCTATAGATGGCTCTGTCCATCTGGCACTGTCTATCAGTCCCCTATAGATGGCTCTGTCCATCTGGCACTGTCTATCAGTCCCCTATAGATGGCTCTGTCCATCTGGCACTGTCTATCAGTCCCCTATAGATGGCTCTGTCCATCTGGCACTGTCTATCAGTCCCCTATAGATGGCTCTGTCCATCTGGCACTGTCTATCAGTCCCCTATAGATGGCTCTGTCCATCTGGCACTGTCTATCAGTCCCCTATAGATGGCTCTGTCCATCTGGCACTGTCTATCAGTCCCCTATAGATGGCTCTGTCCATCTGGCACTGTCTATCAGTCCCCTATAGATGGCTCTGTCCATCTGGCACTGTCTATCAGTCCCCTATAGATGGCTCTGTCCATCTGGCACTGTCTATCAGTCCCCTATAGATGGCTCTGTCCATCTGGCACTGTCTATCAGTCCCCTATAGATGGCTCTGTCCATCTGGCACTGTCTATCAGTCCCCTATAGATGGCTCTGTCCATCTGGCACTGTCTATCAGTCCCCTATAGATGGCTCTGTCCATCTGGCACTGTCTATCAGTCCCCTATAGATGGCTCTGTCCATCTGGCACTGTCTATCAGTCCCCTATAGATGGCTCTGTCCATCTGGCACTGTCTATCAGTCCCCTATAGATGGCTCTGTCCATCTGGCACTGTCTATCAGTCCCCTATAGATGGCTCTGTCCATCTGGCACTGTCTATCAGTCCCCTATAGATGGCTCTGTCCATCTGGCACTGTCTATCAGTCCCCTATAGATGGCTCTGTCCATCTGGCACTGTCTATCAGTCCCCTATAGATGGCTCTGTCCATCTGGCACTGTCTATCAGTCCCCTATAGATGGCTCTGTCCATAATAAGTCTCTACCTAGCAAGGTAAACTCTAGTAGTCATTATACATTCATATATTGTTACTTTATCAAATCTAGTAAAACCATTATACTATTCATTTATCTTAATACTTTTTACATTACTTACGTGTGTCTACATGTGGATGTGCAAGTTGTATATTATTATTATTATTATTATTATTATTTTCCATTGTTACTTTATCAGATCTCTAGTAACCCGTTATACTCTTCTTCACAAATTCTCCTTTATTCTAGTGTTCTATTTAACAGCTCCGGGATGCTGACCTTCTAGACAGAGTTGCAAAGAAAAAGCCATATCTCAGACTGCCCATCTTAATCTTTTATTTTTCTTTGCAACTCTGCCTGTTGAAATTGAGACAGGTGTTTTGCGGGTACTATTTAATGAAGCTGCCAGTTGAGGACCTGTGAGGCATCTGTTTCTCCAACTAGACACTCTAATGTATTTGTCCTCTTGCTCAGTTGTGCACCGGGGCCTCCCACTCCTCTTTCTATTCTGGTTAGAGCCAGTTTGCGCTGTTCTGTGAAGGGAGCAGTACACCATCCTCAGTTTCTTGGTAGTTCCTCCCATGGAATAGCCATCATTACTCAGAACAAGAATAGACTGACGAGTTTCAGAAGAAAGTTATTTGTTTCTGGCCATTTTGAGCCTGTAATCGAACCCACAATTGCTGACGCTCCAGATACTCAACTAGTCTCAAGAAGGCCAGTTTTATTGCTTATTTAATCAGCACAACAGTTTTCAGCTATGCTAACATAATTGCAAAAGGGTTTTCTAATGATCAATTAGCCTTTTAAAATGATAAACTTGGATTAGCAAACACAATGTTCCATTGGAACACAGGACTCATGGTTGCTGATAATGGGCCTCTGTACGCCTATGTAGATATTCCATAAAAAATCAGCTGTTTCCAGCTACAATAGCCATTTACAACATTCAAAATGTCTACACTGTATTTCTGATCAATTTGATGTTATTTTAATGGACAAAAAAATTGCTTTTCTTTTGAAAACAAGGACATTTCTAAGTGACCCCAAACTATTGAATGGTAGTGTAGATATAACTGTTACTGTAATGATAATACACTTACACATAACTATAGATATAACTGTGTATGTGACTAGTGAATAGTCTTCTCAACAATACAACAAGTGAATAGTCTTCTCACCATACAACTAGTGAATAGTCTTCTCACCATATGCCCAGTGAATAGTCTTCTAACCATACGACTAGTGAATAGTCTTCTCACCACACGACTAGTTAAGAGTCTTCTCACCATATGACTAGTGAATAGTCTTCTAACCATACAACTAGTGAATAGTCTTCTAACCATACAACTAGTGAATAGTCTTCTCATCATACGACTAGTGAATAGTCTTCTCACTATATAACTAGTGAATAGTCTCCTCACCATATGACTAGTGAATAGTCTTCTCATCATATGACTGGTGAATAGTCTTCTCACTATATAACTAGTGAATAGTCTTCTCATCATACAACTAGTGAATAGTCTTCTCACCATACGACTAGTGAATAGTCTTCTCATCATACAACTACTGTATAGTCTTCTCACCATACGACTAGTGAAGAGTCTTCTCATCGTACGATTAGTGAATGGCCTTCTTACCATACGACTAGTGAATAGCCTTCTCACTATATGACTAGTGAATAGTCTTCTTACCATACGACCAGTGAATAGCCTTCTCACTATATGACTAGTGAATAGTCTTCTTACCATACGACTAGTGAATAGCCTTCTCACTATATGACTAGTGAATAGTCTTCTCACCATACATTTTTACATTTAGCAGACGCTCTTATCCAGAGCGACTTACAGTTAGTGAATACATATTTTTTTATACTGGCCCCCCGTGGGAATTAATATTAATTTTAATATGCCATTTAGCAGACGCTTTTATCCAAAGCGACTTACAGTCATGCGTGCAAAAAATTGCTTTTCTTTTGAAAACAAGGACATTTCTAAGTGACCCCAAACTATTGAATGGTAGTGTAGATATAACTGTTACTGTAATGATAATACACTTACACATAACTATAGATATAACTGTGTATGTGACTAGTGAATAGTCTTCTCAACAATACAACAAGTGAATAGTCTTCTCACCATACAACTAGTGAATAGTCTTCTCACCATATGCCCAGTGAATAGTCTTCTAACCATACGACTAGTGAATAGTCTTCTCACCACACGACTAGTTAAGAGTCTTCTCACCATATGACTAGTGAATAGTCTTCTAACCATACAACTAGTGAATAGTCTTCTAACCATACAACTGGTGAATAGTCTTCTCATCATACGACTACTGTATAGTCTTCTCACCATACGACTAGTGAAGAGTCTTCTCATCGTACGATTAGTGAATGGCCTTCTTACCATACGACTAGTGAATAGCCTTCTCACTATATGACTAGTGAATAGTCTTCTTACCATACGACCAGTGAATAGCCTTCTCACTATATGACTAGTGAATAGTCTTCTTACCATACGACTAGTGAATAGCCTTCTCACTATATGACTAGTGAATAGTCTTCTCACCATACATTTTTACATTTAGCAGACGCTCTTATCCAGAGCGACTTACAGTTAGTGAATACATATTTTTTTATACTGGCCCCCCGTGGGAATTAATATTAATTTTAATATGCCATTTAGCAGACGCTTTTATCCAAAGCGACTTACAGTCATGCGTGCATACATTTTTGTGTATGGGTGGTCCCGGGGATCGAACCCACTACCTTGGCGTTACAAGCGCCGTGCTCTACCAGGGGTGGCGCACAATTGGCCCAGGGTAGGGGAGGGAATGGCTGGCAGGGATGTAGCTCAGTTGGTAGAGCATGGCGTTTGCAACGCCAGGGTTGTGGGTTCGATTCCCACAGGGGGACAGTATAAAAAAAAAAAAAAAAAAAAAAAAAAAAATTATAATGTATCCACTCACTAACTGTAAGTCGCTCTGGATAAGGGCGTCTGCTAAATGACTAAAATGTAAATGTAATGCATTGACAACTTAGATGGAAAGCTACTGAGGATGGTAGCTGACTCTATAGCCACTCCTATCTGTCATATCTTTAATCTGAGCCTAGAGGAAAGTCTTTGTCCTCAGGCCTGGAGGGAAGTCAAAGTCATTCCACTACCCAAGAATGATAAAGCGGTCTTTACTGGTTCTAACAGCAGACCTATCAGCTTGCTGCCAGCTCTTAGCAAACTGTTGGAAAAAACTGTGTTTGATCAAATACAATGCTATTTCTCTGTAAACAAATAAACAACAGTTATTGAGTTAAATAGAACCTATTTTTAAAACCTCTTATGAAGTTGGTTTTGTAATATAAACTGTGAATTTTTATATTTTTGAGTGCTATTATGATTGTTTGTTTCATATCTACAAAGTTGTTAAAACGTTGTCAGTTTCACGTTAAATTACTAGAGGGGCTGTGTCATTAACCAGGGGTGTCAAACTCATTCCATGGAGGGCCTAGGATCTGCAGGTTTTTGGTTTTTCCTTTCAATTAAGACCTTGACAACCAGGTGAGGGGAGTTCCTTACTAATTAGTGACCTAAATTGATCAATCAACTACAAGGGAGGAGCAAAAACCCGAAAGACACTTGGCCCTCCGTGGAATGAGTTGGACATGTGTCATAAACCCTAAAAGTTCCGGAATGGGATGAAAATTGCAGCCATATTGGTCAGGGAGAAATCCAAACCAGTCTAATTGGAATAAATGGCAGTAGAGGCAGAATCCTGGTTTTACTAAGGACAATAAAAGTAAGGGATATGAATATTGTGTTATAGAACGTTGTCATATTATTATAAATACAGTTTATACAGGTTTTATATAAATTTTCTGAATAAATAGCCTCTAAAATAAATGTAAACAGGCCATAAATGTAAAATATATATATTGGAAAGCTGGGAGTGCTATTATATGATACAATATCAGTACTTGTTGCATTTACAACTTTTCAAACTCCTATCATCAACTGATTTCAGCCAGTGTATGGCTGTGGATTGACTGCATTGTTTGAACGGAATGTGGGCAAATAGTCCCAGTCGCTATTAAATAGAACGTTACGGCCCGACCTGCCTGTGGGGAAACAACACGTGGTAAATCTTGGTTACCCAAATGGCTCACAGCAAAAACATAACCTTTTTCAAACTCAGTTTTCGTGTTGTCTGCTTGTTTTAGTAAATTGTAAAACTACATTTAAGAAAAGTACAACATGGCTAAAGATTACTTTTCAACATTGCCTGCTCCCGAGCGTTCTCACTACATAGTAAAACGTAATATTGTAGGGCTTCCCTGAGGACCCTTTTCATGACGGTGCTAGCAGCCACATGAGTGAGTACTAGCTAGCTACCGACTGGAACATTAAGCCAAGACCAACAACACTAACAGACTATACAGCTACAAGTAGTTGGTGGAGTTACAAACAGACAATACAGCTACAAGTAGTGAGTGGAGTTACAAACAGACTATACAGCTACAAGTAGTGAATGGAGTTACAAACAGACTATACAGCTACAAGTAGTGAATGGAGTTACAAACAGACTATACAGCTACAAGTAGTGAGTGGAGTTACAAACAGACTATACAGCTACAAGTAGTGAGTGGGGTTACAAACAGACTATACTAAACAAGTTCAATGTCTTACCTAAGCATTTTCCACGCAAATACCGTGCCTTCAGAAAGTATTCTCACCCCTTGACTTTTTCCACATTTTGTTGTGTTAAAGCCTGAAATTTAAATAGATTACATTTAGATTTTTTTTTCACAGGCCTACACACAATATCCCATCATGTCAAAGTGGAATAATGTTTTTCGAGTGATTACATGTTTTTCGAATTTTTACAAGTGAATTACAAATGAAAAGCTGAAATATCTTGTGCCAATAAGTATTCAACCCCTTTGTTATGGCAACCCTAAATAAATTCAGGATTAAACATTTGCTTAACAAGTCACATAATAAGTTGCATGGACTCAGCAACATGATTTTTGAATGACCACCTCATCTCTGTACCCCACACATACAGTGGGGAGAACAAGTATTTGATACACTGCCGATTTTGCAGGTTTTCCTACTTACAAAGCATGTAGAGGTCTGTAATTTTTATCATAGGTACACTCAACTGTGAGAGACGGAATCTAAAACAAAAATCCAGAAAATCACATTGTATGATTTTTAAGTAATTAATTTTCATTTTATTGCATGACATAAGTATTTGATCACCTACCAACCAGTAAGAATTCCGGCTCTCACAGACCTGTTAGTTTTTCTTTAAATAATAATAATAATAATAATATGCCATTTAGCAGACGCTTTTATCCAAAGCGACTTACAGTCATGCGTGCATACATTTATTTGTGTATGGGTGGTCCCGGGGATCGAACCCACAACCTTGGCGTTACAAGCGCCGTGCTCTACCAGCTGAGCTACAGAGGACCTCCTGTTCTCCACTCATTACCTGTATTAACTGCACCTGTTTGAACTCGTTACCTGTATAAAAGACACCTGTCCACACACTCAATCAAACAGACTCCAACCTCTCCAACCTCTCCAACCTCTCCACAATGGCCAAGACCAGAGAGCTGTGTAAGGACATCAGGGATTAAATTGTAGACCTGCACAGGGCTGGGATGGGCTACAGGACAATAGGCAAGCAGCTTGGTGAGAAGGCAACAACTGTTGGCACAATTATTAGAAAATGGAAGAAGTTCAAGATGACGGTCAATCATCCTCGGTCTGGGGCTCCATGCAAGATCTCACCTCGTGGGGCATCAATGATCATGAGGAAGGTGAAGGATCAGCCCAGAACTACACGGCAGGACCTGGTTAATGACCTGAAGAAAGCTGGGACCACAGTCTCAAAGAAAACCATTAGTAACACACTACGCCGTCATGGATTAAAATCCTGCAATGCACGCAAGGTCCCCCTGCTCAAGCCAGCGCATGTCCAGGCCCGTCTGAAGTTTGCCAATGACCATCTGGATGATCCAGAGGAGGAATGGGAGAAGGTCATGTGGTCTGATGAGACAAAAATAGAAGTGTTTGGTCTAAACTCCACTCGCCGTGTTTGGAGGAAGAAGAAGGATGAGTACAACCCCAAGAACACCATCCCAATCGTGAAGCATGGAGGTGGAAATATCATTCTTTGGGGATGCTTTTCTGCAAAGGGGACAGGACGACTGCATCGTATTGAGGGGAGGATGGATGGGGCCATGTATTGCGAGATCTTGGCCAACAACCTCCTTCCCTCAGTAAGAGCATTGAAGATGGATCGTGGCTGGGTCTTCCAGCATGACAACGACCTGAAACACACAGTCAGGGCAACTAAGGAGTGGCTCCGTAAGAAGCATCTCAAGGTCCTGGAGTGGCCTAGCCAGTCTCCAGACATGAACCCAATACAAAATCTTTGGAGGGAGCTGAAAGTCCGTATTGCCCAGCGACAGCCCCAAAACCTGAAGGATCTGGAGAAGGTCTGTATGGAGGAGTGGGCCAAAATCCCTGCTGCAGTGTGTGCAAACCTGGTCAAGACCTACAGGAAACGTATGATCTCTGTAATTGCAAACAAAGGTTTCTGTACCAAATATTAAGTTCTGCTTTTCTGATGTATCAAATACTTATGTCATGCAATAAAATGCTAATTAATTACTTAAAAATCATACAATGTGATTTTCTGGATTTTTGTTTTAGATTCCGTCTCTCACAGTTGAAGTGTACCTATGATAAAAATGACAGACCTCTACATGCTTTGTAAATAGGAAAACATGCAAAATCGGCAGTGTATCAAATACTTGTTCTCCCCACTGTACAATTATCTGTAAGGTGCCTCAGTCGAGCAGTGAATTTCAAACCCAGATTGAACCACATAGACCAGGGAGGTTTTCCAATGCCTCACAAAAGAAGGGCTCCTATTGGTAGATAAAAAAATAAAAAAATTAAAGCAGACATTGAATATCCCTTTGAGCAGGTGAAGTTATTAAATACACTTTGGATGGTGTATCAATACACCCAGTCACTACAAGGATACAGGCATCCTTCCTAACTCAGTTGCCGGAGAGGATGGAAACCGCTCAGGGATTTCACCATGAGGCCAATGGTGACTTTAAAACAGTTACAGAGTTTAATGGCTGTGATAGGAGAAAACTGAGGATGGATCAGCAGCATTGTAGTTACTCCACAATACTAATCTACATTTAACAAAAAGGATGCCTTTACATAATACACATTTTTTAAACCATGCATCCTGTTTGAAATAAGGCACTAATGTAAATTGCAAAAAATGTGACAAAGCAATTCATGTTATGTTTGGGGCAAATCCAATAGAACACATTACTGAGTACCACTTTCCATATTTTCAAGCAAAGTGGTGGCTGCATCATGTTATGGGTATGCTTGTAATCATTAAGGACTGGGGAGTTTTTCAGGATAAAAAAGAAATGTAATGTACTTGAAAATCAATGGAGAGACCTTAAAATGGTTGTCTAGCAATGATCAACAACCAACTTGACAGAGCTTGAAGAATTTTGAAAAGAATAATGGGCAAATGTTGCACAATCCAGATGTGGAAAGCTCTTAGATACTTACCCAGAATGACTCTCAGCTATAATCGCTGCCAAAGGTGCTTCTACAAAGTATTGACTCAGGGGCGTGAATACTAATGTAATTGAGATATTTCTGTATTTCATGTTCAATAAATGTGCAAACATTTCTAAAAACATGTTTTCACTTTGTCATAATGGGGTATTGTGTGTTCATGGGTGAGAAAACAAATCAATTTGGTTTATTTTGAATTCAGGCTGTAGCACAACAAAATGTGGAATAAGTCAAGGGATATTAATACTTTCTGAAGGCACTGTAGCTAATTGTAGCCTACTTGGACACCGGGTCCCCACAATTTTCCACTCTCCTATGCCAAATAGCCTGACGCCACAGGGGCCTTCTCGCAGGCTCTATTTCCCTACATGGGAGCATTGGGAACCGTAGGTCTGGATTTTCGACCTGGTTACATGTACATTGAACAACACAGCATCTTTTCGGCATATTTTGTTATTTTTCTATAACAAAAATCGGCGACAAAGTTGCCTCTTTTACAATGGGGGTCAATAGGAAAGGATATTTGTTTTCCCCAAATTGTGGGCGCGGTTGAGGGGAATTCCTTCTTATAACATGAATACCGACTCGGGAGTATTGGCAGTTAATTTGAAAAATGTATGGACTCAATCCTCTAAAACTGTCTGGCTAGCCAGCTAACAAACATACAGTGCAGATACATTCTTCAAATGCATTATTTTACACAATATCTTATCCCAGCACTGGCAAACCATGGTTGACCAACTCCCTGACCAACATGGCTGACCTTTATCCCATCATAAGAAGGTTCATATCTAATCTGGTATTCCAATTCCTCATTCTGTGGCCTCTAACCCCCTGGAAACCTCTGTCACTTTATCTTTGAACCTTTGTGAAGGGCCGTAGGTTGCTATATGCTATTCTTGTGTCTCACACTTACATTTAGCATGTTTAGTCTCATTGAGATTTACATTTAAACTAATGTGAATATCAGAGGCAATATCAGACATGTCCTACTGTTAGCTGCCACTAAACGGTAGCAGACTCAAATCCTGCTCTATAGATGGAACCTGGAGCCTGCTGGGGATGACTGTCCTGTCCTGTACTGCCATCTGGTGGATACGATGGAGCTGTGCTCCTTTTTCCTGGTTTCTCTCTATATGACAAATTGACTAATATCTCTCTCTCTACCCCCCCCTCCCTCCCTCTCTCTACCCCCCTCTCTCTCTCCCCCCCCCCCCCCCCCCCCCCTCTCTCTCTCCCCCCCCCCCTTCTAGTCCTGGAGAAGGGTCTGTTGAAGGCGCTGAAGAAGTTAGATGGCTACCTGGTTAGTCCCCTCCCGGATGAGATCGATGCAGACAGCATGGAGGAGGAGAGGGTGTCCACCAGACGCTTCCTGGATGGAGATGAGCTCACGCTGGCTGACTGCAACCTACTGCCCAAACTACATATAGTCAAGGTACACACACACAGACAGACACACACACACACACACACACACACAGACAGACAGACACACACACACACACACACACACACACACACACACACACACACACACACACACACATACACACAGACACACACAGACAGACACACACACACACACACACATACACACACACACACACACACACAGACACACAGAAGTTCTATTACATGAGTGTGAGGTGTGTTCTCTCTGTGTTGTTACCAGGTGGTTGCTAAGAAGTATCGTAACTATGAGATTCCGTCTGAGCTGGGTGGGGTGTGGCGCTATCTGAAGAACGCCTACACACGAGACGAGTTCACCAACACCTGCGCTGCCGACAGCGAGATAGAGACGGCTTACCTGGACGTGGCCAAGAGACTGGCCAAGTAACCCCTGACCCCCGACCCCCGACCCCTGACCCCTGACACCTGACCACTGACCCCTGACCACTGACCCCTGACCACTGACCCCTGACCACTGACCCCTGACCACTGACCCCTGACCCTGACCCCTGACCCCTGACCACTGACCCCTGACCTCTAACCTACAACCCTGATTTTTAACCCCTTGACACCTAATCCCAACCCATATCAGCAGTTAACATGAAGCCAGTCCACAGGGATGTGACCAGCTGGTTGTATTTATTCATCATTTCCCCTGCTGTAGTCTGACTACACCATCGACATCTGGCTACTGATCATACTAATATATTGATTGATTTGTAAATGATAATACACTGTGTTGAAATGCAATTACAATCACAAGCTTCACTTGGTTGATTTTCCTATAGTTTTGCTGTAGTCTTTCTGTTAGAGATAGATATATCTTATGTTGAGAAGTTGATTTGCTAAAGGATGACTTGTTAATAAGCTTTAATGTATTTTAATATGTTTTTGAACACACAAGGAGAAACGGTGTTGTGTATGAAGAGGATACTCGATTATGGATGTATCCCAAATGGCACCCTATTCCCTATCTAGTGCACTACTTTAGACCAGAGAATGACACCCTATTCCCTATCTAGTGCACTACTTTAGACCAGAGAATGGCACCCTATTCCCTATCTAGTGCACTACTTTAGACCAGAGAATGACACCCTATTCCCTATCTAGTGCACTACTTTTGACCAGAGAATGGCACCCTATTCCCTATCTAGTGCACTACTTTAGACCAGAGAATGGCACCCTATTCCCTATCTAGTGCACTACTTTAGACCAGAGAATGGCACCCTATTCCCTATCTAGTGCACTACTTTAGACCAGAGAATGGCACCCTATTCCCTATCTAGTGCACTACTTTAGACCAGAGAATGACACCCTATTCCCTATCTAGTGCACTACTTTAGACCAGAGAATGGCACCCTATTCCCTATCTAGTGCACTACTTTAGACCAGAGAATGGCACCCTATTCCCTATCTAGTGCACTACTTTAGACCAGAGAATGGCACCCTATTCCCTATCTAGTGCACTACTTTAGACCAGAGAATGGCACCCTATTCCCTATCTAGTGCACTACTTTAGACCAGAGAATGGCACCCTATTCCCTATCTAGTGCACTACTTTAGACCAGAGAATGACACCCTATTCCCTATCTAGTGCACTACTTTAGACCAGAGAATGGCACCCTATTCCCTATCTAGTGCACTACTTTAGACCAGAGAATGACACCCTATTCCCTATCTAGTGCACTACTTTAGACCAGAGAATGGCACCCTATTCCCTATCTAGTGCACTACTTTAGACCAGAGAATGGCACCCTATTCCCTATCTAGTGCACTACTTTAGACCAGAGAATGGCACCCTATTCCCTATCTAGTGCACTACTTTAGACCAGAGAATGGCACCCTATTCCCTATCTAGTGCACTACTTTAGACCAGAGAATGGCACCCTATTCCCTATCTAGTGCACTACTTTAGACCAGAGAATGACACCCTATTCCCTATCTAGTGCACTACTTTAGACCAGAGAATGGCACCCTATTCCCTATCTAGTGCACTACTTTAGACCAGAGAATGGCACCCTACTTTTGACCAGACCCATAGGGAATAGGGTACCATTTGGGAGACACTTTATACTGTTTGTGCCTTGAAGCCTGGAACAAAGCTCTCTTCTGGTTGGTTCTCCTGAATAAACATGTTGCTACGTTGTTGCTATGTTGTTGCTACATTGTTGCTACGTTGTTGCTACGTTGTTGCTATGGTGTAACTTTGATTGTTCATCAGAACCAGTTTTAAAATGGATCTTATCCTAAACCATGTGCCTATTTGGAAATGTCCAAATTCCAAGCCAAGTAAAAACTGAATGATTAACGTGATAATTACATTGTATTAAATTAAACCCTAAACCTAAATCTACATACAGGTGTTTAGAACATTTTATCTCTAGCTATCAGTTGTCAGACCAAGTCCAAGAGTTGGTTTGATATGGAGTTAAAATAGATTATTTTAGATTCAGAAAATATTTATTTAGAGTCCTTTCAGGCCTGGGTGATGACAACCCACTGGATCCACCCCAGAGCGGCTGGAACGCAGACAGAATTTCCACGCAGCGAGTTCAGATTCTAAAACTTTATTGTCCATTCAGGGTAAAACAGTCATCAGTCTCTGTCTCATGGTCTCTGGCTGACTTCCTGTCTATAGCCTGTGTACTTCCTGTTCTGACCTATAGTGTTCTGGTGTGGTTTGGATGGTTCATGTGTTCTGAAATAAGAGCCATGCGCAGAGTGGACCGCTGAGAATAAAATCACAGATACTCCTGCTCTGTTTCTGTCTTTCTGTCTTTATTCCTGAAACACAAACAGCAGCTACTGTAGGTCATCATCAACCATGACACTGACTGGCCAATCAGAGTCTCAGAGGGAGGGGTGTGTCCCGAATGGGACCCTGTTCCCTTTGACGAAGGCCCTATAAGCCACGGTCAAAAGTCAAATATATGGAAGTGTTTGGTAGAGAAAGAGTTAACTCTGCCTGGCATCACTGATCAGATGCGGTCGAGTAGATCTGTTTCTGCTCCATGTGTTTGAGAGAGAGAGAGAGAGACAGGGAGAGAGAGAGAGAGAGACAGGGAGAGAAAGTGGGAGACGATGCTGACAACTTTAAATAGAGGCTTCCATGCCAAACACCACCACCACTCCTCCTCCTCCTCCTCCTCCTCCTCCTCCTCCTCCTCTCCTCTCCTCCCCTCATTCCCCATCCCTACTCTCTCATTAGGCTAGAAACTTGAGTGTGGTCATCCATCTCATCTGCCTCTCCCCTCTGAGGAGTCTGTCAGAAGATCTGCTGCTGTGGATTTTATGATGAGGCCAGCGGTGTTTACTGAGATGAGCCCTCTGCCAGGAACAATATCACTCTAACTACTATCACTACTACTCTGTATAACTATAACACTATCACTACTCCTCTGTATCACTATAACACTATCACTACTACTCTATATCACTATAACACTATCACTACTCTGTATCACTATAACACTATCACTACTCTATATCACTATAACACTATCACTACTCTATATCACTATAACACTATCACTACTCTATATCACTATAACACTATCACTACTACTCTATATCATTATAACACTATCACTGCTCTATATCACTATAACACTATCACTACTCTATATCACTATAACACTATCAATACTCCTCTATATCACTATAACACTATCACTACTCTATATCACTATAACACTATCACTACTACTCTATATCACTATAACACTATCACTACTCCTCTATATCACTATAACACTATCACTACTCCTCTATATCACTATAACACTATCACTACTACTCTATATCACTATAACACTATCACTACTCCTCTATATCACTATAACACTATCACTGCTCTATATCACTATAACACTATCACTACTCTATATCACTATAACACTATCACTACTCCTCTATATCACTATAACACTATCACTACTCTGTATCACTATAACACTATCACTACTCTGTATCACTATAACACTATCACTACTCCTCTATATCACTATAACACTATCACTACTCTATATCACTATAACACTATCACTACTACTCTACATCACTATAACACTATCACTACTCTATATCACTATAACACTATCACTACTACTCTACATCACTATAACACTATCACTACTCTATATCACTATAACACTATCAATACTCCTCTATATCACTATAACACTATCACTACTACTCTGTATCACTATAACACCATCACTACTCTATATCACTATAACACTATCACTACTCTATATCACTATAACACTATCAATACTCCTCTATATCACTATAACACTATCACTACTACTCTGTATCACTATAACACCATCACTACTCTATATCACTATAACACTATCACTACTCTATATCACTATAACACTATCACTACTACTCTATATCACTATAACACTATCACTACTCTATATCACTATAACACTATCACTACTCCTCTATATCACTATAACACTATCACTACTACTCTATATCACTATAACACTATCACTACTACCCTGTATCACTATAACACTATCACTACTCTATATCACTATAACACTATCACTGCTCTATATCACTATAACACTATCACTACTCTATATCACTATAACACTATCACTACTCCTCTATATCACTATAACACTATCACTACTACTCTATATCACTATAACACTATCACTACTACTCTATATCACTATAACACTATCACTGCTACTCTATATCACTATAACACTATCACTACTACTCTATATCACTATAACACTATCACTACCACTCTATATCACTATAACACTATCACTACTCTATATCACTATAACACTATCACTACTACTCTATATCACTATAACACTATCACTACTCCTCTATATCACTATAACACTATCACTACTCTGTATCACTATAACACTATCACTACTCCTCTATATCACTATAACACTATCACTACTCTATATCACTATAACACTATCACTACTCTATATCACTATAACACTATCACTACTACTCTATATCACTATAACACTATCACTACTACTCTATATCACTATAACACTATCACTACTCCTCTATATCACTATAACACTATTACTACTACTCTATATCACTATAACACTATCACTACTATATATCACTATAACACTATCACTACTCTGTATCACTATAACACTATCACTACTCTGTTTCACTATAACACTATCACTACTCTATATCACTATAACACTATCACTACTCCTCTATATAACTATAACACTATCACTACTACCCTATATCACTATAACACTATCACTACTACTCTACATCACTATAACACTATCACTACTACTCTATATCACTATAACACTATCACTACTACTCTATATCACTATAACACTATCACTCCTCTATATCACTATAACACTATCACTACTACCCTATATCACTATAACACTATCACTCCTCTATATCACTATAACACTATCACTACTACCCTATATCAGTATAACACTATCACTACTCTATATCACTATAACACTATCACTACTGCTCTATATCACTATAACACTATCACTACTACTCTATATCACTATAACACTATCACTACTCTGTATCACTATAACACTATCACTCCTCTATATCACTATAACACTATCACTACTCTATATCACTATAACACTATCACTACTACTCTATATCACTATAACACTATCACTACCACTCTATATCACTATAACACTATCACTACTCTATATCACTATAACACTATCACTACTACTCTATATCACTATAACACTATCACTACTCCTCTATATCACTATAACACTATCACTACTACTCTATATCACTATAACACTATCACTACTCTGTATCACTATAACACTATCACTACTCTGTATCACTATAACACTATCACTACTATATATCACTATAACACTATCACTACTCTGTATCACTATAACACTATCACTACTCTGTATCACTATAACACTATCACTACTCTATATCACTATAACACTATCACTACTCTATATCACTATAACACTATCACTACTCTGTATCACTATAACACTATCACTACTCTGTATCACTATAACACTATCACTACTCCTCTATATCACTATAACACTATCACTACTCTATATCACTATAACACTATCACTACTCTGTATCACTATAACACTATCACTACTCTGTATCACTATAACACTATCACTACTCTGTATCACTATAACACTATCACTACTCCTCTATATCACTATAACACTATCACTACTCTGTATCACTATAACACTATCACTACTACTCTATATCACTATAACACTATCACTACTTCCATTGTCAGAGTCTGTGTCACCTTAGTGTTTGGGACGCAGACAGACACTCCACATAACTGTTCTTCGTATCCTTGTCCTTAACTCATGTGTTATATAATGTTCATTACAGACCAATACACATGTTAGTCTTGTCCCCAGTCTCTGTATACAGACAGCTCAATACTTGACTATAATTGGCTCATCAGAAACGTTTCCCATCCCCTGTCTTGCCACTGGGATGCTGTTTAGATATATCCCCTGAAATACATTTTAGTAGCTTTCAGCTTTTATAAACCTCAACCAAAAAAATAATAATAAGAAGTCATAAATAAATACTAAACTTCTCTGGTAACATGACCTGCTTCCTGTGAGAGAGATCTGGACGTCTGGTTAGCTGAGACAAAGTGTAACCTGGTGTAGGTATAGACTACAGCTGCACTGCAGAACATAGCTAGCATACAGCTGCACTGAACACCTCTGGCACCAGTGGGTGGCCTCGGCATGAACTGTCAAACAGACCAGTACATGTTCTGAAACTGACCCTGAGGGCTGAGTGGAGATAATGCAAACAAAAAAACATGCATATATACAGTGGGGAGAACAAGTATTTGATACACTGCCGATTTTGCAGGTTTTCCTACTTACAAAGCATGTAGGGGTCTGTCATTTTTATAATAGATACACTTGAACTGTGAGAGACGGAATCTAAAACAAAAATCCAGAAAATCACATTGTATGATTTTTAAGTAATTAATTAGCATTTTATTGCATGACATAAGTATTTGATACATCAGAAAAGCAGAACTTAATATTTGGTACAGAAACCTTTGTTTGCAATTACAGAGATCATACGTTTCCTGTAGCTCTTGACCAGGTTTTCACACACTGCAGCAGGGATTTTGGCCCACTCCTCCATACAGACCTTCTCCAGATCCTTCAGGTTTCGGGGCTGTCGCTGGGCAATACGGACTTTCAGCTCCCTCCAAAGATGTTCTATTGGGTTCAGGTCTGGAGACTGGCTAGGCCACTCCAGGACCTTGAGATGCTTCTTACGGAGCCACTCCTTAGTTGCCCTGGCTGTGTGTTTCGGGTCGTTGTCATGCTGGAAGACCCAGCCACGAACCATCTTCAATCCTCTTATTGAGGGAAGGAGGTTGTTGGCCAAGATCTCGCGATACATGGCCCCATCCATCCTCCCCTCAATACGCTGCAGTCGTCCTGTCCCCTTTGCAGAAAAGCATCCCCAAAGAATTATATTTCCACCTCCATGCTTCACGGTTGGGATGGTGTTCTTGGGGTTGTACTCATCCTTCTTCTTCCTCCAAACACGGCGAGTGGAGTTTAGTCAGGGCGTGACAGTTACTAATGGTTTTCTTTGAGACTGTGGTCCCAGCTCTCTTCAGGTCATTGATCAGGTCCTGCCGTGTAGTTCTGGGCTGATCCCTCACCTTCCTCATGATCATTGATGCCCCACGAGGTGAGATCTTGCATGGAGCCCCAGACCGAGGGTGATTTACCGTCATCTTGAACTTCTTCCATTTTCTAATAATTGCGCCAACAGTTGTTGCCTTCTCACCAAGCTGCTTGCCTATTGTCCTGTAGCCTATCCCAGCCTTGTGCAGGTCTACAATTTTATCCCTGATGTCCTTACACAGCTCTCTGGTCTTGGCCATTGTGGAGAGGTTGGAGTCTGTTTGATTGAGTGTGTGGACAGATGTCTTTTATACAGGTAACGAGTTCAAACAGGTGCAGTTAATACAGGTAATGAGTGGAGAACAGGAGGGCTTCTAAAAGAAAAACTAACAGGTCTGTGAGAGCCGGAATTCTTACTGGTTGGTAGGTGATCAAATACTTATGTCATGCAATAAAATGCAAATTAATTACTTAAAAATCATACAATGTGATTTTCTGGATTTTTGTTTTAGATTCCGTCTCTCACAGTTGTCGTGTAGCTATGATAAAAATTACAGACCTCTACATGCTTTGTAAGTAGGAAAACCTGCAAAATCGGCAGTGTATCAAATACTTGTTCTCACCACTGTATATATTTTTTTTATGTAATCTTTGAAATGCAAGAGCAAGGCCACAATATAATATTGCAGTTTAGGCGCAAATTAGATTTTGGCCACTAGATGGCAGCAGAGTGTGTCTAAAGTTTCAGATTGATGCAGTGAAGCATTGCAATACTGGACTATTTTGTATGAAGTCTGCCCAAATGTGCCGAATTGGTCAATTGAAACATTTTCAAGTACATAACAATAGAGAACATACAAAAATGATAAGGCAATACAGAATGGAAGTTTAAACACTCCCAGGAATGTCATTAGCTTATACACTAACTTTCACACATCTAGATGGCCGGGCGAGGTGGGTGTGGAGCCAGAGACAGCAAGGGTTCAAACTGTAGAGCCCAGTTCATACATTTGAATATAAAAATAGATTTTATTAAACAAAACTATGCTACATTTTATCTGTGGGACCATCAGGATGACAAATCAGAGCAAGATTACTGAATGTAAGTATATTATTTACCTTCAGAGGTGAATGTATCAAACCAGTTGTCGTGATACGTTTTTTGTTGTTGTGCACTATCCTCAAACAATAGCATGGTATTTTTTCACTGTAATAGCTATTGTAAATTGGACAGTGCAGTTAGATTAACAAGAATGTAAGCTTTCTGCCCATATAAGACATGTCTATGTCCTGGAAAGTTTGCTGTTACTTACAACACTCATGCTAATCACATTAGTGCACGTTAGCTCAACCGTCCCGTATGCGGGACACCGATCCGGTAGAGGTTAAAAGGCGACTGCACTTCCTGATTTAGCCTTGTTTTATATTTGGTTCATTAAGAAATGCTAGTGGCCATGACTGAATTTAAACGTGAGTTGGTTTCTGGGTGTGGCTTGATGTGGGTGTTTCTTGTGTGGGAAGAGTTAGCCAAATTATCTAGCCAATTAGCTTCAGCCGGCTGGTGTGCGACCGATGCAAGGTTGGTTTGACTTTGGATAGCCTATCTCTGGGGCTAGTTAGGGACTGTCAATAAATTACACAATGTAAATGGGACAATATTTTCAGGTTGCACATCTTTTAGTTATCTCATTAAATGCTTTCAATATTCCATATATGAATTTCTACAATTCATAATTTGAGGTTTTTGAGTCATTGTAATTTGGAGCTGTTAACCTTTTAAAATATTGACCCATGTACAGTGTGTAATCTACTGATTGTCCTTAACTAGCCCCAAATTGACCAAGGGCATTACAATCAGGTCGTGTGCAGCTGCGCTCCAAATTGATGATTTCTTGGGTGCTGCCAGCATGTGTTAAGTATCCTAGCACAAGGCTCATAGGGCAGGAGCGTATCTCTGTAGAAGGAGGCAGCTTGGTGTACAAGTACACCTCCTAGACAGAACAATAGTCTATCGCAGTGCTTTACCCTCAAACTCCTTAATACTGAATGCAGGTCCCATTTTTACAGTCTTTGGCATGACTCGGCCAGGGATCAAACTCACAGCCTTCCAATCTCAGGGCAGACACTCTACCACAAGGCCACTGAGTTGGTTACGTTGGCCGGATTCAAGTCAACACAAGCCACGGAACACTGTTACAGGACGTTTCATTCTTTGATATACCATTTTTTCCTATCCTCTCACAAATCTCCGTTTTGAGCGAGACTGACTTTATGACCCAAATTATCCTATTTACACTCTGTAGTCAATTTTGACACTAGAATATATGTTTCTGACTCATATCGATGCTACATAGGCCTTCTTCAAAACGAGAAGTTGCTTTTTAGGGGCAGTTGGTCTTTAAGGTCAGTTCTGCTCTAGGAGAAACCACAGATCCTTAACCACAGATCTAGGATCAGTTCACCTCCCCCATATCCTAATCTTAACCATCAAAACTGGTCTTAGTCACTGGTCAGAGTCTAGGGGCAACTTCCTCCTCTCTGAGTGGGGTGGGGGGATGGGGGTTGGAGGAGCGTCCGTCAGTGCCAGGCTCCCCCCATGTGAGCCGCTGGAAAAAGCCAGTTTCCAGGACAGAGAGCTAATGTAGATGGATGAAGTGGCAACTGAGCTGTTTGCTCTAAAAGCAACACGAACTGGGGCTCCGTCTGCCTTTAATGATCCCATGGAAGAGGTTAGGACTTCAGGGGCACACGACTCCACAGAGACGGCCGGAAAAGTTTCCTAAAACAAGACTGGCGACGCCTGGGCGAGATAGACAGAAATGGAGGAGAGGAGGACGAGGAGGAGGGGAGGGGGGGGGGGCGGAGGAGAGAGCCCTATGCCAGATAGACAAAAATAAAACACTAGAGGAGAGAAGGTGGAGGAGGGGAGGAGGAAGGGAGGAGAAGGGGAGAAGGAGGGGAGGAGGAAGGGAGGAAGGGAGGAGGAGGGGACGAGGAAGGGAGGAGGAAGGGAGGAGGAGGGGAGAAGGAGGGGAGGAGGAAGGGAGGAGAAGGGGAGACAGTAGATGTTAATGCTGAGGGCCAAGGGGAGACAGTAGGTGTTAATGATGAGGGCTAAGGGGAGACAGTAGGTGTTAATGCTGAGGGCCAAGGGGAGACAGTAGGTGTTAATGCTGAGGGCCAATGAGAGACAGTAGGTGTTAATGCTGAGGGCCAAGGGGAGACAGTAGGTGTTAATGCTGAGGGCCAAGGGGAGACAGTAGGTGTTAATGCTGAGGGCCAAGGGGAGACAGTAGGTGGCAATGCTGAGGGCCAAGGGGAGACAGTAGGTGTTAATGCTGAGGGCCAAGGGGAGACAGTAGGTGTTAATGCTGAGGGCCAAGGGGAGACAGTAGGTGTTAATGCTGAGGGCCAAGGGGAGACAGTAGGTGGCAATGCTGAGGGCCAAGGGGAGACAGTAGGTGTTAATGCTGAGGGCCAAGGGGAGACAGTAGGTGTTAATGCTGAGGGCCAAGGGGAGACAGTAGGTGTTAATGCTGAGGGCCAAGGGGAGACAGTAGGTGGCAATGCTGAGGGCCAAGGGGAGACAGTAGGTGTTCATGCTAAGGGCCAAGGGGAGACAGTAGGTGTTAATGCTGAGGGCCAAGGGGAGACAGTAGGTGTTAATGCTGAGGGCCAAGGGGAGACAGTAGGTGTTAATGCTGAGGGCCAATGAGAGACAGTAGGTGTTAATGCTGAGGGCCAAGGGGAGACAGTAGGTGTTAATGCTGAGGGCCAAGGGGAGACAGTAGGTGTTAATGCTGAGGGCCAAGGGGAGACAGTAGGTGGCAATGCTGAGGGCCAAGGGGAGACAGTAGGTGTTAATGCTGAGGGCCAATGAGAGACAGTAGGTGTTAATGCTGAGGGCCAAGGGGAGACAGTAGGTGTTAATGCTGAGGGCCAAGGGGAGACAGTAGGTGTTAATGCTGAGGGCCAAGGGGAGACAGTAGGTGTTAATGCTGAGGGCCAAGGGGAGACAGTAGGTGGCAATGCTGAGGGCCAAGGGGAGACAGTAGGTGTTAATGCTGAGGGCCAAGGGGAGACAGTAGGTGTTAATGCTGAGGGCCAAGGGGAGACAGTAGGTGTTCATGCTAAGGGCCAAGGGGAGACAGTAGGTGTTAATGCTGAGGGCCAAGGGGAGCCTGTAGGTGTTAATGCTGAGGGCCAAGGGGAGACAGTAGATGTTAATGCTGAGGGCCAAGGGGAGACAGTAGGTGTTAATGCTGAGGGCCAAGGGGAGACAGTAGGTGTTAATGCTAAGGGCCAAGGGGAGACAGTAGGTGTTAATGCTGAGGGCCAAGGGGAGACAGTAGGTGTTAATGCTGAGGGCCAAGGGGAGACAGTAGGTGTTAATGCTGAGGGCCAAGGGGAGACAGTAGGTGTTCATGCTAAGTGCCAAGGGGAGACAGTAGGTGTTAATGCTGAGGGCCAAGGGGAGACAGTAGGTGTTAATGCTGAGGGCCAAGGGGAGCCAGTAGGTGTTAATGCTGAGGGCCAATGAGAGACAGTAGGTGTTAATGCTGAGGGCCAAGGGGAGACAGTAGGTGTTAATGCTGAGGGCCAAGGGGAGACAGTAGGTGTTAATGCTGAGGGCCAAGGGGAGACAGTAGGTGGCAATGCTGAGGGCCAAGGGGAGACAGTAGGTGTTAATGCTGAGGGTCAAGTGGAGACAGTAGGTGTTAATGCTGAGGGCCAAGGGGAGACAGTAGGTGTTAATGCTGAGGGCCAAGGGGAGACAGTAGGTGTTAATGATGAGGGCCAAGGGGAGACAGTAGGTGTTAATGCTGAGGGCCAAGGGGAGACAGTAGGTGTTAATGCTGAGGGCCAAGGGGAGACAGTAGGTGTTAATGCTGAGGGCCAAGGGGAGACAGTAGGTGTTAATGCTGAGGGCCAAGGGGAGACAGTAGGTGTTAATGCTGAGGGCCAAGGGGAGACAGTAGTGTTAATGCTGAGGGCCAAGGGGAGACAGTAGGTGTTAATGCAGAGGGCCAAGGGGAGACAGTAGGTGTTAATGCTGAGGGCCAAGGGGAGAAAGTAGGTGTTCATGCTAAGGGCCAAGGGGAGACAGTAGGTGTTAATGCTGAGGGTCAAGTGGAGACAGTAGGTGTTAATGCTGAGGGCCAAGGGGAGACAGTAGGTGTTAATGCTGAGGGCCAAGGGGAGATAGTAGGTGTTAATGATGAGGGCCAAGGGGAGACAGTAGGTGTTAATGCTGAGGGCCAAGGGGAGACAGTAGGTGTTAATGCTGAGGGCCAAGGGGAGACAGTAGGTGTTAATGCTGAGGGCCAAGGGGAGACAGTAGGTGTTAATGCTGAGGGCCAAGGGGAGACAGTAGGTGTTAATGATGAGGGCCAAGGGGAGACAGTAGGTGTTAATGCTGAGGGCCAAGGGGAGACACTAGGTGTTAATGCTGAGGGCCAAGGGGAGACAGTAGGTGTTAATGATGAGAGCCAAGGGGAGAGACAGTAGGTGTTAATGCTAAGGGCCAATGAGAGACAGTAGGTGTTAATGCTGAGGGCCAAGGGGAGACAGTAGGTGTTAATGCTGAGGGCCAATGAGAGACAGTAGGTGTTAATGCTGAGGGCCAAGGGGAGACAGTAGGTTTTAATGCTGAGGGCCAAGGGGAGACAGTAGGTGTTAATGCTGAGGGCCAAGGGGAGACAGTAGGTGTTAATGATGAGGGCCAAGGGGAGACAGTAGGTGTTAATGATGAGGGCCAAGTGGAGGCAGTAGGTGTTAATTATGAGGGCCAAGGGGAGACAGTAGGTGTTAATGCTGAGGGTCAATGAGAGACACCACCACACTTAATGCTTTTTTCTTTTTCTCTCACTCTCTCCACCCTCTTCTCTCTCTGTCCTCTCTCTCTCCTCCCTCCTCTCTCCACAATCTCTCTCTACTCTCTAATCTCTCTCCTCTCTCTCTCCTCTGTCCTCTCTCTCTTCTCTCTCCTCTCTCTCCTATATTCCTCTCTCTCCTCTCTCTTTTATCTCTCCTCTTTCTCGACTCTCTCCTCTCTCTCTCCTCTCTCCCCTCTCCCCTCTCCCCTCTCTCTCCTCTCTCCTCTATCTCCTCTTTCTCGACTCTCTCCCCTCTCCCCTCTCACCTCTCTCTCCACTCTCCTCTCTCTCTCCTCTCTCCCCTCTCCCCTCTCATTCCTCTCCCTCCCCTCTCTCTCCTCTGTCCTTTCTCCTCTCTCTCTCCACTCTCTCTCTTCTCTCTCTCTTCTCTCTCCTCTCTCTCC